>NC_135327.1:167431856-167737039 GCF_023851605.1 Tamandua tetradactyla
TTTACCAGAGAATTCAATCACAGTCTCTTTATCCCTCTATCTAGTCTAGCTACTGGCTTTCCCAATATACAAAGGATATCACATTTTTTCACTGAAATGATGATCTTATGCTGATAGAATTTAGTAAGTGGAGTAAGAATTAAAAGGTAACCAAGATGTCTTGGTTATATACATGTATGTCAGAATGTGAGAAATTCATCAGTAATTTATATGATCAAGTGTTCAGGCAAAATATTACAATATATCTCCATAGAAATGCCAGGGAATAACATTAAACAGGAGCAGGTTGTTTTGCTATGTTAGCTTAGAAGTTTAAGTATCGGAGGGGAAACAATATATTATTGCTACATAGCCCAAATTTTTATTTATAGATTGATATCCAACACCCATTCTACCCACCTTAAATTATGCCTTATAAAATGTAGAAGTCTAAAACATACCATTCTATTTCTCAGACTTCCTTGCTAACATTTTGGATATGAAATATATGTACTCATCTAGAGACACTATAGGATGGGAGTGAAGTGGAAACTGTCCCTTCTGTGGTAGCATTGATTCTACTTAAAGTGTAAGCATCGTTCTCTACTTGCATTCACCCATTATTACAATAATAATATTATAAGCAAAACCTGGAATGCTGTCATTGAAAAACAAAACAAACAAAAACACACTCCTTAATGTGAATCTAGTAGTTGTGTTGTGACTCTGTTGCCTATAGTTGTCAATGTAAAAGAAACATGACCTCTCTATCATGGCTAACGTGCTAGGATGCTGAAGCAAGAGTTCTTTTGTCCTCTCTAAATCCTGCATCACAACTAAGGTTGGGTGGTGCTAGTGACCTTTTTCTGATTTTCTGTAATTCCTGATGGTGGCAGAACTAGATGTTCCCCTGATGAACAAGCTCTATGAAGTTTAACTGGGAGTCATCCTTAGGACCTGAACTTGAGCATCTCAAACTTGCACTGATTTTAAGAGCCCCAAATCATTTGTGTTCTATGTAACCCAGTTGGGTCCAAAGAGATTAGTGCTGTTAGAACTCTCATCACAAAGTACCAGAAAGCAGACTTTTGTACAGAGAAAGAATTCCAAAGATCTATGAAGGTTCTTGATGAGGAATTCAGCAGAATAGATTTGTAGAGGCATTTCAGGAAATTACCCTACATTGTAGAAATAACCATCAGAGAGGATTGGAAAAAAGTGATACTTAGCCCTCAATGCAGGAGCAGAAATAAGGATTGTTTCTGTCAGCTTTTCTTCTTAATTTCCTACTAGGATAGCTTTATCTTTCCCCTTTTTATGCTGTCTAAAATTTCCAGCATTAAATTGAATAGAAGGGGAAAAAATCTGCTTCCTTGCCTTGGTCCAAATCTTAGGATGAAAAAGTTTACACTTGCAATCAAATATCATGTTTTTGCTCCCTATGGGCTCTCAGGTCTCTCTCATAAAGGGCTCCAGGAAAGGATTGAGACCTACCTTGAATGGGTGGAGTCACATCTCCATGGAAATGACTTAATCAAAAATACCCACATTGTGGGTCAGCCCCCACAAAATTGGATTAAAAGGACATGGCTTTTCTGGGGTACATAACAGCTTCAAGCCAGCACATTCATGAGACACAATTTATTTATGTTTGCTGCTTAAGTGTCCATTATCTTAGGATTTTCCAGGCATCTTTCAGTCATTAATTTCTAATTCCATGTAGAGTTGTAGAAAATATTTTGCAAAATTTAAATTATCTTAAATATATTCCATCTTACTTTGTTATAAGATATGGTTTCTCCTGAAAAATGTTTCATGTGTGTATGAAAAGAACGTGTGTTTGGCAGTCACTGAGTGGAGTGTTCTATATGTGTCAGGTAAAGTTCTTTAATAGTACTGTTGAGTCTTTTGTATCTTTGCTGATATCTTGTCTAGTTGATCTATCAATTTTTGAGAGTGGAGCATTTAAATTTAAAATTATTACTGTTGAATTGTTGAGTTTTCCTTTCAATTCTGTCAACTTAATGTATTTTGAATCTCTCTTCTTAGGAAAAATGAATTGACATTTTCATGAACTTCTGGCTCTTTTATCATTATGAAATGTCCCTCTTGGTTTCAAGTATTATTTCTTTCTTAAAGTACATATTTCAAAACATCAATATTGTCCCTCCAACTCCCCTCTGATTACTGCTTTTATGGTATACATTTTTACAACTTTCTACTTTCAACCTATTTTTGTCTTTGAATTGAAGGCAAAGTTCTTTTAGGTGGAATTTAGTTGATTCTTGCATTTTTATCCTATCTGACACTCTCTCTCATTGATTAAGGAGTTCAGACAAATAACATTTAATATAGTTTTTGTATGTTTGGCTCTTCATTTCCATTTTGCTATTCATTTTCCATAAATTTTATTGTTTTTATTTTTCTGTTTCTCTGTGTTTTCTATACTTTTTGCTAAATAACTGTTTTTTAGTTAATGATTTTAATTTGCTTTTTTATATTTTAACTATAATTTTTAGATGTTTTCTTAAGTTTCTCTAGTTATTACCATATAATACAAATATACACACATGTACATAGATTCATTTATATATATACAATTTATATATATATATATACATACAACAGCACTGTTGAATTATAATTTTCATACATAAACTATCTTTAAAAGTATATAATTTGATAAGTTTTGATATTGACTGTAACCATGAAACCATTAGCATGATAAATGTAATTCCTCTCACTATCAAATGTTTCCTAATGTCTCTTTGTAATCCTTCCATTCTGACCCTACCAGTCTTGCCTTCCCAAGCAACCACTGATGTTCTTTTCTATCACAATAGATTTGTTTGCATTTTCCAGATTTTTATATATATGGGATCATGCAGTCTATGCTCTTTTTACCTCTGGTTCTTTCACACAGAAAAACATTTTGAATATTTTCCATGTTATTTGTGTCAACAGCTCATTCATTTTTGCTGCTGGGTAGAATTCTGAGCTACAGTATGAATATAACACAATTTATTTATACATTCACATACTGATGGACATTTTAATTATACAGTTTGAGCTATTGCAAATGGAAGACAAAGGCACATTTGTCTACCTGTGTTTGAATAGATGTGCAGGTTCTTTTTTCTTGGGTAAATATCTAATAGTAGGATTGCTGGATCATATGGTAGGCTTATGTGTAACATTTAAGAATCAGGTAAGCTGTTTTCCAAACTGACTCTGCCATTTTACCTTCCCACCAGCAGTGCATGAGAGTTTCGATTGCTCTAAATCCCCTCCAAGACTTATTTCAGTTGTTTTTAATATTACCAGTTCTAATACATGTATACTGTAGATTTAAGTTGTGCTTTCGTAATGACTAATGGTTCTGAAAAACTTTTTGTGTCTTGATTTGACATCAGTATATCTTCTTTGGTGAAGTGTCTATTCAAATCGTTTGCCCATTTTTATTGGGTTCTTTGATTTCCTATATTGAGTTTTGATAGTTGTTTAAATATTCTAGATACAAGGCCTTTATCAGACAGATGCTTTGGAAATATTTCCTTTAACTACATCTTTTCATTCTCTACTCAATATCCTGTTGAAGTACTGTCACAGTTCTTGTTTGTTTGTTTGTTTGTTTTTACATGGGCAGGCACCGGGAAACGAACCCGGGTCCTCTGGCATGGCAGGCAAGCATTCTTGACTGCTGAGCCACCATGGTTCACCCACTGTCACAGTTTTATAGGGCTGTTATAACAAATAACACAGTGAAAGCTTAAAGCAACAGAGATTTGTTGTCTCACAGTTTTGGAGGCTAGAAATCCAAGGAATCAGCAGGAAAATGCTTCCTTTGAAGTCCACAAAAAATAATTTGTTTCATCTCCCTCTTCAGGCTTCTGGTAGTGGCTTCTGACAATCCAGGGCATTTTCTGCCTCAGTAGTCAAACGGTACATTCACTTCTGTGTCCAAATACCCCATCATTATAGGAACACCATTTATATTGGATTAGGGTCCACCTCCAGTCTAGCTTCACCTTAACCTTACCTAAGGACACATTTTCAAAGATCCTATTTCCCAAATAGTGTCATATTCACAGGACCAGAGATTGGCACAATTCAACCCATAACAAATAATTTTTAATTTAGTTAAAAAATGTGCAATATATTTTGTCTGTTTTTATTTTCAGTGATTCAAGCAGTCTCTGTTACTCCATATTGAGCAGAAGTGAAAGTGCTGCAATATATATTTTAACCTATTGCATTTGATTTGACTCCTGACTAAACTTGTTTCAGATGGTGAAACTGATGACATCATACACGCACACACACACCTCACAAGGCTATGTAAGGATGTGTTACTTACATAATGGAGGCTTTCTGAGCAAAACAGGGAAGGCTGACCAAGTTGGTCCAGAATATCCTGAGAAAGCAAGGAAAGAAGACTGGGTTGAGAATTTTACTATGGTTGTGGTGTGGAGCCAGATAGAGAGTGCTGACAAGTGGGAAGGGGCTTGCATGATTTGAATCTTCCACTCTGTCTAAGGAGGGAGTACACAGGCTTTCTTATCAGCTTTCCCAGAGGTAAAACAGAAGGAGAAAAGAGAGGTATGAGATTTAAAAGCTATCTCCAATCAAACATCAAAAAATGGTGTCTCTTTATTAGAGCAATCTACTCCAGATTAATACAAACCTAATCCTAATTATAAAATATACGAACTTTGCTCCAATAGAGCTTCATTATCTCACCCCTCCTTTTTGCTATTTTATATTCTCTACACATGCCGTCAATCTAATAATGTAGCATTTTGATTGTTCTATGCAATTTTGCACCTTTTAAATACATTAGAAGAGGAAATAAGAAAATATATCAATATTATTTGATATTAATCCACATATTTATAATTGCTGGTTCTCTTCATTGTTCAGCATGGATTTGAGTCACAGTCTGAAGTCACTTCCTTTCGGCCTAAAGTACATCCTTAATATTTCACATAAGACAGGTTGAATAGCAACTTTTCTCAGTCTCTCTTTACTGGGGGCACTGTTATTTTGTTTTAACTTTGAAAAATTATTTTGCTGGATGCAGAATTCTTGGTTGGGAGATTTTTCTTTCAGCACTTTAAATATGCCATGGCAATGCCTCTTGCCCGCCACAGTTTCAGATGAGAAGTTCATCATTAACCATATTGATTCCCCCTTACATATAATGTCTCATTTTGTGTTGCTGTTTTCAAGATTTTTTCTTATCTTTCAATTTCAGGAGTTTGACTAAAATGTATCTGGGTATGAATCTTTTTGTATTTATCCTGTGTTTCATTGAGTTTCTTGGATGTATAGATTAATATTTTTAATCAAATTTGGTGAACTTTTAGTTATTATTTTTTCAGATTTTTTTTTCAACTTCTTTCTCTCTGTCCCCTCCTTTTCATTTTATATAGGTCAGTGTGCTTGAAGTTGTTCCACGGGTGTCTGAGGCTCTGTTTATCTTTCTTCATTTTTTATCACTTAGATATGGAAACTATCCCAGGCAGTAAGCTCGTGCAAAGCAGAAGCCAAGTGTTTTTGCTTCTTTTCTTTTCAGGATGAATTACTCTTACCCCATGACGAAAGCAAACAACAAAAAACAACTAAGATTAAATAATTTTGTATATACTCTCTATTATCCTCTGTTTTCTATGTGTTGAGAATGGGAGGACAACTCACACAACAATAAAACATAGGGCCTTTTAAAAAATTGTATGTAACCGTTCTCCATTTATGTCCTTTTTGTCTATTTCAAATATAGGGATAGCTAAATTATTTCATTAAGCATTAAAAAAAATCATAGGTAACAGATATTTCTAGAAATAAGAAAAAAATTCCTCTGTACTTAAAACCAACACATAGACAACATTCACAGAAATAAAGATTCCACGTATATTTTATGTGAATTTTTTTACCTTCTTTCTCATGACAACTTAAGGGTATAAATATTAAAAAAAGCAAAAATTGACCTGTGAAACAGGCTGATTAAAATTTCATCCCACTCCCCCAGGTGAAAAACACACAAAGATTAACTGACACTAATGTCTGGGTGTTTTTTTTTTGTTGTTGTTGTTGTTGTTTTTGATAATTTGCAGTCCTATATTTCATCCCAAGTGGCTTCACTGACTTTTCTACCATCTGATATTTCTACTCTGTGACATAACCTTTCCAGCATAATAACGTTGGTGATAATTGCATCACACTGACTTCTCTTTAGAATTATTTTATATGGCTAGTCTTTTATTGTTATTTCTTGCTGGGCTTTTTTCCCAACATTTTAAATTTCCACTGCCTTTATTTAAAGTTACTGAAGCATGAAAGCAAAAATATTAGTCCTTTGAATAAAGCTTTCTGAGGCTAGTAAAAAATTCCAAATCTCCTCTCATTTTGGAAGAAAACTCAAACTAACTCAAAATTATTAGCGTTAAGTCTTCTGATAAAACACTGTTCTTGTTTGTTGAATATAAAGCTGTTTGAAGGATTACCCAAAGCTTTGCAAGTTTAGGATTTTGGTAGAGAAAACCCTACAACTTGAATTAATTATTACCCTACACCTTGGATAAAATATAGAGCACAATAGAATTGTTTAAGATATTTACATAGAAAAAAAATAGTGCAGGTTTTTAACCAGTAACCAATTTCAAGCCCAGCTTTGGAGATTTAGCTATTTATATTTTTCTTAAAACAAACCAGATGTTGTCTAAGCAGACAAATCATAGAAGGCCATTCATCCTCTTAAAGACATTCCTTTGAAAAGGACAATTTAAGGATTATATTGAAGCTCTAGCAATTTTTCTAAGAGCTATTTGATGATTAATGGAAAATCAGCAGAGCAGACGTGGGTGGTTAAACTATCCTTAAAATACCGTAGTCAAACAACAGCAATTTTAAGTATGCTATTTTTTTTTTTTTTTTTTTTTTTTGACACAAGCAGGTGCCGGGAACCGAAACTGGAACTCTGGCGTGGCAGGTGAGAACGCCACCACTGAGCCTCCGTTGTCCACCCAGTATGCTACTTTTCTATAAAAACTTTTTGAGGTACTATATCACAGGCAATAAAATTTACCTTTTAAATGTATACAAATTCAGTGGTTTCTATTATAATCAGAGTTATGCAGTCATTACCTCTAATTTTAGAACATGTATCATCCCCAAAGAAGCCCTGTTTTACACAGTCACACTCCATTCCACTCACCTCCCAGCCACTGGAAATGACTAATGTGCTTTCTATGGATTTTCCAATTCCGAACATGTAGTACAAATGGGATCAATCATACAATATGTAATATTTTTTGTTAGCGTCTTATTTCTAATCTGTCTCTGTCCCATAAATTTTATGTCTTAAATACTTCCCCAATCTAACCATGTCCTTTCTATCCTACAACTAGAAGTGTATTTCAAACCTTCATCATTTTATATGATTTATTATGTTAATATACTAGATTATTTGGATTATTACCTGTCTTGGTTCAGTATTTGTCTCTGACATTTCCCAATAAGCTTTGTAAAAGAGAGAGAGAGAGAGAGGAGGAAGAGAGAAAGTGGAAGAGGGAGAGGAGAAAGAATGCTCGTTTTGTTCTTCACCGCACTTCCGTCATGTGTTTCATTGTACTCCACATAGTAGGTGATCAAAGCGTATGTTCTGAATATTTTAACTCACTCTGAACCATTAGATATTTTGCTCTTCACTGAAAATACCATTTTATTTCTTCCCATGTTTTTATGCATAACAAACATATAGTACTTCCTTAATTCACTGAAGAAAGTTGAGCACACAGCTTACCTCTCTCACAGGTCTATTGAGTTATATTTTGACTTTTGGTTCAGTGTTTATTCTACAGTTTGGAAAATGATCCCTTCCATATAAGCATGTAGGCTTTGCATGTCCAAGATTTTCTAGAATCGCCTGCACTTAGCAGATATGTATTGTATATCATTTAATAAAACAAAAATGAATGAAACAAGATACACAACACAGAAAATGTACTGATGCATTCAGGCACTTTCACAAAGTTTAATTGGAGTAGACTTTATTTGGTTTAGGGTCTTCTTTTTCATCTTCTGTTTCTTCTGGTATCCAGGAAAATTGTTGATTTAAGGTAAGACTACTGATAATTGAGACACGAGGAAGTTCAGAGTTAATATTTCCACACGAATGTGTTGACAATTAAAGCTATATATGTATTTCCATCCATGTTTTGGGATAACATGGCCCCAGATTTTCCTAAGAAAATGGTACTTATTGAACTCATTTGCATATATTTGGATTTCCATATCTCAAAGAATAAATCTAACAGTTTAGATATTCATTTAAACTAGAGATTAATAATCTGGCTCTTGAAGGATGTAGAAAAATTTGATACCTCTGCTATTTCCATCTATCTGTATGAAATTGGACAAGTTCATTTACCTCTCAAAGCATCAGTGTCCTTGAGTGTAGAACATGTGTAATGATATCTAATCTACAAGGTCAGTTAAGGTTTAGCACTGATGATGACGACGATTTTTGGTATTATTTGTGGAGAATTTTTGCTAATGACAATTACTTTCATTTTCTGTGGTTTATCTCAGAATTTCTTAATTTCTTCTTCATATTTCAAATATAGTCTCTCTGGATCCAGGATTCATGGTTGACAGTCTCTCCTTTATTCTTTTGAATATGTCATCTGACTGTCTGTTGTCTCCCTGATTTCTGTTAAGAAGTCAGCTCTTAATCTTTTTGAAGATCCCTTTTATATGAGTCACTTTTCTCTTGCTGGTTTCAAGACTCTCTCTTTGTCTTTATCTTTTGACAGTTTGATTGTGATGTGGTTAGGTGTCAACTCTTTGAGTTTACCCTACTTGGAGTTTGTTTGAGCTTCTTATATGTATCAATGGATGATTTTCACCAAATTTAAGACATTATGGGCCATAATTAATTCAAATAAATTGCCTGCCCCTTCTCTCTCACTTCTCCTTCTGGGAATTCCTTTATATATTTATTGGTATGCATCCTGGTATCCCCTTAGATCTCTAAGTTTTTTTTCATTTTCTCTTTTTTTTTTTAAATTTATTTATCTTTATTTGTTTTTAACTGAATAATATCAATTGGTCTATTTTCAATTTTTCTCATTCTTCTTTGAGCTCAAATCTGCTTTTGAATCTCTCTAGTGATTTATTTCAATTATTTTAGTTTTGAACTCCAGAATTTCAATTTTATTTTTTCTTATAATTTATATTATTATTGATATTCTCTATTTTGTGACACTATTCTCATGCTTAACTTCTTGAGATATATTTTCCTTTGGTTATTTGAGCATATTTATAATAGCTCATTTAACATCTTTGACTAGTAAATCCTATGTCTGTATTTCCTTAGGATGTGTTTTGATTGACTTTTTAGTTCTTGCATATATTTTATACTTTCTTGTTTCTTTGTATGGCTCATGATTTTGTTGTTGTTGTTATGGAAACTGAACATTTTAAATAATGTAATGAAACAACTTTGGAAATCGGATTCTACCCAATTTGTTTGGCTTTATTGCTGTATCTGTTCATTGCTGTTGATGTTCATTCAGTGACTTTCTTGGATTATGTCCGCAAAGTCTGTATTCTTTGTCATATGCAATCACCAAAGTTTCTGCTTGGTTAGCACTGTGATCAGATGGTGATTTCGTTACTTTTGTCAGGGGGTGCTGCATTTATTGGGAAATGCTTTCAGCATTCCGACAGAAAGTTTACAATTCTACCATACATTTCACTTCATTCAAAATCATTAGAGGTGGGATTGTAGAGCCTTTTCATATCTCTCTTGGACATCCACAGAGCCTGAACATACGTGTAACTTTTTAGATTTTCAAGATAATGTCAAATCTTTGCTCAGCTACCTCAGGGAATCTTATGTTCCAGTTATTCCTTCTAAAACTTTTCATTAGTCTATGATTACTGCCAGTTGGTGTCACTACCTCATTCTGTAATGTTGTAAATACTTGTTTATACAGAATGTTCCCTAAGTCAGGCCAAATGAAAACAAATCCTTGGATTGGAGTTTCTCAGGTAGTTGCCAGGCATATCAGATAGTGACATTTCTCTGGGGATAAGTTATTTGGAGAGTTCCAAACCAATTTTGTCAGTTTTGGTGGCTGGTGGGTTTCTGGTTTTCAGTTACCATGGTGTTGGTTTACAAAAACATCAGAGTTGTGGAGAGAAGTATGAGAACAGGACACATTGAAATGCTACGAGGAGCACTTTACCTACCAAGATTTATCTGTTTTATTGAGTAAAGTCTCCTTGGATTGCTAAAATTTTTTTTGGTTAATTTCCAGAGTTCTGAGCATATTGATTTGACATTTTTTGCCAGTTTTCTTACAGCTTTCATAGAAGAATGCACATTCAGAAGTTCTAACTCCATCATTCTGTAGGTGCTTTCCCCTTGAACATTCTATTTTTAAATTGACAAATTTTTCATGTAAAATAATTTGGTTCACATTCCAGCCAATCTTAAAGAACACCTAGGGCAATATATAAGATTCCACAAGGATTCCGTGCACTAGAGTAACTTTCCAGAAATCTACGACCTCCAGATGGGTCCCTGGTCCAGATTAAGTCCGGAAACCTAGCCCAGCCTCTCCAGAACATCAGATAGTTCCATCTCCCTACCCCATATTAGTGACAGACCCTTCCAATATCAAAAATTTAGAATCACCATAATCCAAACATCCCTAAAGAGAGGGATGGAAAGATCAAAGAAGTTGGAGTTATGCAGAGAAGATAGAATTTAACAAATGAATATGAATGCTGAATCATTAAATTGATATCTCTTTTAGTCTCCACTATTTTAGAGCAGCTAGAAGTACAATTTCACAATTTTACAAAATTGTGAAATTGTAAACAACATGTGCTGGTTTGAAAGGATGCATGTATCCTAGAAAAGCCATGTTTTAATAAAAATCCCATTTCATAAAGGTAGAATAATACCTATTCGATACTGTATGCTTGAAACTGTAATTAGATCATCTCCCCGGAGATGTGATTTAATCAAGAGTGGTTGTTAAACTGGATTAGGTGGAGGCGTGTCTCCACCCATTTGGGTGGGTCTTGATTAGTTTCTGAAGTACTATAAAAGAGGAAACACTTTGGAGAATGAGAGATTCAGAGAGAGCAGAGAATGCTGCAGCACCACAAAGCAGAGAGTCCACAAACCAGCAACCTTTGGAGATGAAGAAGGAAAATGCCTCCCAGGGAGCGTCATGAAACAGGAAGCCAGGAAAGAAGGCTAGCAGATGATGCCATGTTCACCATATGCCCTTCCAGCTGAGAGAGAAGCCCTAACTGTATTCACCGTGTACCTTCTCATTTGAGAGAGAAATACTGAACTTCATCAGCCTTCTTAACCAAGGTATCTTTCCCTGGATGCCTTAGATTGGACATTTCTGTAGACTTGTTTTAATTGGGACATTTTCTCAGCCTTCGAATTGTAAACTAGCAACTTATTAAATTCCCCTTTTTAAGAGCCATTCTGTTTCTGGTATATTGCATTCTGACAGCTAGCAAACTAGAACACCAGATGAAACACTAAAATATGTTCTACAACTAATTGTGGTGCTATGCTTTGAAATTTATAGCTTTTTTGTATTTATGTTATTTTTCACAAAGAAAAGGAGAAAAAGTCTATTGTGATGATAAAAAAAATATTTAAGCCCTCTAGTCTCCTATATTCTGGAGCAGCTAGAAGGAAAAATATGAGAGGATAGTATGATAGCCAATAAGAAACTCTGGGATCTGTCCTGTAACTACTTGTTGAAGAGTGTTTTGAAAACTATTGCTTGTTTATTTCTTTGCTTTGTATATATGTTATACTACACAATAAAAACAGTTTAAAAAATGAGCTAAAAAATAAAGATTTATTTATTATTTTTTCAATACAGATTTTAAAATAATAGTAATAATTTGGTCCAAATTTGAAACAGATGATATGCATATCAGCCACTGAAATGAAGATGGGAAAAATCAATGTAACAGGAAAAATAGGAGAATGCAGCTTTTGATGTCTCAATAGTATTGCTAATTTCAAAGAGAGAGACAGTGTGTGTAGAAAAGAGAGAGAGAGAAATTCTCCAGGCTTTAAACTTTGTGAAGCAAGCAGTTCTTGAAGAAAAATGAAATTAATATCCCCTGTGATTTCATTACCCTGAACCTTTCAGGTATTAATGGTTTGCGTTTTATAAGATCCCATTTTGGTCATGTTTGTATTGATCCATGCAATATCAGCTACTCTAATTGAACTACCTAGTGACAGTTTTCTCTGTAGTCTACAACAGCCAGTAATCCAGTGGAAATCAATAAGTCAAGTGACAATCAGCTACAACCCCAGGGGAATGGGATCAGAGAATGTATGGGAGGATTTCCTTATATTAGCCTGAAAAGCTTAATTATGAACTCCATATATTGACATGGCTGTTTTATTATTTGTGTAGATGCTTCTTTTCTGGGGCATTCTCGAAATATCCTTGTCTTCCCCTGGTTATTTTAGTGATCTTTCCTCTGGGAATATGATTCAAGCAGCCTAGGATTTTATTGCAAAAGAGAAAAGCAAGAAAAAGCAGTCTCATGCCAGTAATCCCGAGATTCCTCTGGGAGAAAAATTTCCTTTCATTTCCTACATAATAATCATGACTTTCATTTTATCACATGTAGGATTTAATTCACTTGTTAGTCCCTGCACTAACCCAATCTGTGACTAAACTACCAAATTGGTAAAGAGAGGCAGAAGAGGCTGGAAAATTTTAGATTGCTATGAATTATAAATGCTTAATTTGAGAAATCAAAAACAGGAATTTATTTATTTATTTTTTTAAGGGTTTCTTATGGTGAGTTCCAATATTTCAACAATCATATGCACTTTGTCTATATTTTTGATAAGTACATGCTAAATAAAGATAAATATCCCATCCCTGTACAAATTGTATTATGTTTCTTCTGCTACACCATGAGAAATTTTGTTGAATTTATCTTTAGCATATGTCATCTTGTTAGAAAGTGAAAATGTACCCAAGTAACTTTGAGTTATAGAGATTGATTTTTAAAGACTCTGCTTCTAGAATCCTGATATTTCTCTTACGTCCAAATCAAATGAGACACATCCTTAGAATAATGCTATATTTAATAGGTTCAAAATGACCTGTTCAGCCAATTAAATATGACGTGATATTAAGACAAGTAACACAATATACCTGCTAATAACCAAGTTTGGAAGCTTTAACTGTACTACTATTATCACTTAACAGTTATTTAGTTGATTCTATAGTCTTTTAAGAGTTTTACTTGAATTCATGGTGCAGCGACTATAAGTCTAAAAATATTGAGCTATCATAAAAGTTTTGAAGAATAATTTTCAAGTATTAAAAGCATTAACTAAATTAATTGAGAATATAATTTACTTCAACAAAACATGTACAGAGGTAACAACTCTTTCTTCTAGGATCTATTTCATGATATATCTTGTTATTTTTTAAAAAACACAAATCCATACTAGCCACATTCTTCTATTATTAGCAAAAAATTTGTCTTTCAGTCATCAGAATGTTGCCTTCTCTTAAAAACACCCTGCTATAATTGAGTTCAACCTCCAAATAGTATAATTCCTTTTATAACTGATATCATTATTTTCATAAAAGTGAAAAATACATTACTTTGCATTCTTAGAACTGAATGTCAATGACTTTTATCATATTTTGTGAACTATGTTTATGTACTTAAATGAATAAAAAATTCAATAAACATCTGTCTTTACATAGGGAAATAAGTTTAATATTCTGATCACTAGGTAGAGTATATATTATTTTCTATATTATTGGTGTAGTGAATGTGTGTCTGCTTACATTTTTGCATATAAATAATATATGCTTAAAGTGGACATAAATTAAAAAACTTCCCAGTCTGTGTATGATGATTTTTAGAGCTATGTGTATTTCTCCAGATACATTTGTTTATAAAATTAGACAACATTTCAAGAAACTCCAAAACTAATTTACTTAAATTCCTCTTGTAGGTTAGAAGGAGTATAATGGGAAATTATCTCATATTGTAATTAAATATTATAATTGTACATGACATTATATATATATAGTGCCGAATATTTAAAATACTGAATGTATGTATGCCAAAATATTTTCCTCTAAGGTCAAAATATTTTCCTCTAAGTTATAAACTGTCACATTTAGACTTTATACAATTACTATTACATTTTTCAACTTAATGAGAATAAATTTTATCCATAGGATTTATGATATAAAAAAGGGAAATTTTTTAAATGCTATTTTTTCTTTTTCTACAAGTGAAAATGCTGCTTTAACCACTTCTGCATTGCAACAAAATTTAAGTTTTGCTTATGTACTTTAATAATAGAATAAAATAGATATTCCTGAGACTTCATTTCAGGGCAGATTTTATTCACACTATTAAGATACCAGATTAGGTACATATCTCTGAGTATATAAAATCGAGGAGTAATTATATTAGGCATGCATATGATTTCAATCTCATTAAATTATTTCCATTAGATGTTAAGGACTATTCTGCAACAACAGTCATGTACATAGAAGACAACTTTACACTAGAGGCTGATGAGTGGGAAACTGATTTTTCAGATTTCAAAACATTCTCCACACAAAGCATAATGTTTAGAACAGGATCTGTCAGGTTCAAGCTATAGTTCAGGCAAGGAAGGACTAACAAGACTTTGAGGAATTTGTGTAATCTCTCTGTATTAAGCAGAGTTCTCTAGGGAAGCGGAACTAACAGGCGATATCTGTAAATATGAAATTTTATAAAAGTGTCTCATGTAACTGTGGGGATATACGAGTCCAAATATTGTAGGACAGGCTGTGAGCTGGCAATGCCAATAAAAGTCTTCAATGAATTCCCCAGGAGAGGTTACCTGGCTGAAGTAAAGGTGAAGATTCTCTCTTCTGACTGCTAAAGTCTTCACCTCTACCCTAAGAACCTCCAGTTGATTGCATTAAATGTCAACCCCCCCCCCCCCCAGTTGATCATAGATGTAATCAGCCATAGGTGCAATCAACTCTCTGATGATGTAAGTTCACAAAATGGGCTCACAGTAATGTTAAGGCCAACGCTTGCTTGACTCGACACCTGGCCAAGGTGACACATGACCCCAACCATTAAACTCTCTGAAGTACAATATCCTCACCTGGAAGACGAAGACAATAATACGCTTAGCACAGGGTGGTGCGATGGTAGCTCAGTGACAGAATTCTTGCCCGCCATGGCAGAGACACAAGTTTGATTCCTGGTGCCTGCCCATGCAAAAAAAAAAAAAAAAAGTAATAATAATAATATGCTTAGCACATAATGTGCCCAGCACATAATAAGCACTCCCAAACAATAAATTTTATGTTTATTTATTATGTTAATTTTATGTTTATTTTGTTTTTATGATAAAACAAAAAAATTGTTTTCTCGATTTTATGTAATGTCAACAAAATAAGATTTTTATGATTCATTACCTGTTCTCCTTCAACCACTCCTCAGTTACTACCACCCCCTCACTTGTTCCAAGTTGTGTGGATTCTGATAACTGGAACATCTGGTTTCCTAAGCACAAAGTTATTCTCAAAATAAAGGTCTTTCACGTTCTTAGAGGATGTTGCTTTTTGGCTTTGGAAGAGCCCGGGCAGAGCTAAATGCATTCACTCACAAAATAAAAAGATATGCAGTGACCCAGAATAAGGAGATTGAAAGTGCTGAACGCTAGAGGTTGGGAAACATTGGCTGAGAGTTCAAAGGGCAATTAGAATATATAATTTTTACTAAAGAATAACTGTCTAATATGGATTATAAACTATTCGTCCCCATGCTGTGCTCTTTCCTGTAAAACATATTATCAGTAAAATACATTCATTTCAGTTTGGCTTCTGGGAGAAGCCAAATTTTAGAAGAATGATGAGATCTGTTGAATTCTGTTTCAGATTTGGTGCCAAAGTTATAATATAAGCGGCTCCTGGAGAAGAGCCACATTAGAAGTCTTATGATAATTGTACGGTCCTGGGATGAAAAGAGTAAAAGATACCAACAAAATAGAAGAGAGGCTGTCCAGAAAAAATCTGTTTAAGTGTATGAAAATAGTTTTCATGGAAGGAGAGATTTCTCACAAGTGGAAAAGCTGAATTTATTCAATAATGTCAGTTCAAATGGTGAACTCTTTGGGGGAGAAAAGCATTATAGCAAACAATTTCTAAAAAGATTTAAAATTAAATGATTTTTAAAAGCTGTAATTTTACTAGGAGAAAATTCAACCTCTATATATGATGAATTTGTATTTTGTATATTGTTTTTTATTGCTCTACCCTTTATTCCTTGAAATATATCAGGCAGGTGGTTGGTTCTTAGAGGATGGTTATTACATAATTGAATGAATGTTATGGTAAACATCTTAGAACATACCTTTTTGTTGTTTTATCAAATTATTTTCCCTATACTAGATTGTCATGAGTACCCAAAAGTCCTCCTCCAGCAATTTTCATTTAATTTTGCCACAGTATGGTAATCAGTCTTTGGATAAAATCATTTCTGGAGTTAGAGTCTTACCTCTATTTCAGGTTGCTCAGAAATAATAGTTTAACATCATGATCAGTTATAAGCACCTTTCACACACCTTATAGCAGGAGAATTTGTATTTCTGTTTTAGTCCAATACCAAAATGACTCCATCCCCTTCTTTAACCCTTTAAAAAATCATGAAAATGGGATCTTCGGTGAATGCTAAAGAAATCTTCCAAAAATAAGGATGGAGGAAGAAATTTTCGTTACCCCTTAGACAACCTGAAAATATAATTAATATTGCATTCCATTACCAAAAAACTAATTTAGTCTTTAATAAAATTAAATAAATGTATTTCGAATAAAAGGAAAGTTAAGAGTGGCTGTGGTTTTCCAAGTTATATTTCTTTGAAGTAGTAAATTAAAATTGAAACATTCGTGGAAAGAAAAGAATACAACATTTCAAGTGCTAGCAATGAAATGTGAAAGGTATAATTAAGGATCATCTTGAGTAGCATAATTAAAATTTTGGTAGTTGATTTGCTTATCTCAGTGTATCTATATGGGAGCTGCTTTTTATAAATCATATGAAATAATTTTACAATTTACAAACAATTAATTTCTGAATTAACTCATAGAAAATTTTCCATCTTTAGAATTTTGTAATAAAATGGTACAGATAAAGCAGAAGACCAAAAACAACAAACAAATGTCCTCGGGTAAATAATTTATGGCATATAAAATACATAACTGAAATATTCAATATATTTATATTACTTCAATGTTTCTAATATTCTAATATGAAATGTCAGTTTAAAAATCACTTAAACATACTGAATTTCAGCTTAACTTATTATTTGGAACCAATACAGATATTGCCATAGCTTACATATCTTTCTCAGCTCTATCTAAAAATATTTTATTTTTTTAAATCAAGAGTTCTTCAACTGTATGTTCAGGAAGCTATGACTTATATTGCATTTTTCCTCTTGTTTTCAGAGATTATCATTTTCTATGAATTTGTCTATGAATTTGTCTTGTATCTTAAAATCAGTTGGTTTTCTTTTCCACTGGTTAAGCTAAAAATTTCTTCTGGGTAATATGCTCATCAGTGATTTAATTTTAAATTTATATTATCATATTTAATCCAATATTTAAGATGAACTTACACAATTTTCAAAATCAGATACATGTCTCTTACTCTCAAGAAATTAGAGTAGCAATAGAAGTTTCACCAAACACACACAGAACTTGTAATGTACAGTTAATTATTTTAAAATTTTATTTTAATTATGAAATAGTTCATAACAACAAAAAACATGATATATATATGTAAGTATAAATACTTATATTTATAAACATAGAAAGACACAACCATCCATTTACCCAAAAGCCAGCTAGAGATATAGAAACTTACTCACATCTATGAGGTCTCTATGGGCAACTCCAGGACACAATCAACCTTCTCAACCTCTCAGAGATAAATAATATTACAAATGTTGAGATTATTCATCCATTACTTTCTAAAAATAGATATGTATTTTCATGCTATATTATTAGCTTTTGCCTACTTATGAACTTTACACATGAATCCTACTGTATGGGGGATCAAATGTATTAAATTAGTGTTTATCCTATGATTAGACAAATTTATATTTTTTATGGGAAACATCTTCTGAAAAGTTTAGCATTGCTATAAATTAATACAAATATTTACATAAAATCTGCTCATTAGTACCTGCAAACTTGACAAAGTACCATATTAACCATTGGATAACAGATATAGCATCCCAAGCCTACAGTTTAGGCGTAGTAAGGATCTTAGAAATTTTAATTTTTCGAGTCATATTTTTAAAACATAAGCAAATAGCAAATTTAGTTCTAATATGAATGAACTGGATGGTGATTCCTGTTATATAAATGAATTGCATAAAATGAGTTAAAATTCTCTTATGATTAACCTAACCTAAAAGTTTTTATTGTCACTGCTTTGATTCCAATATTCAATTTAATTTATATTATTTATCTACTAAATAATTTAACATTTTTGAGTCTTTCTTACTTACTAGGTGATTTTCTAGGCACTGGACAATCAACGGTGAGCCTGAGACAAAAAAAGAGAATTCATCATGGATTTTGCAACATAGTACCAGAGAAAAAAAATCAATCAACTAATTACATGCATTCAAACTATGGTAGGGTTTTGAACAAAATGTGACCTGAGGTAGTGGTTTAGAAATTCAATGTTATATCAATGAGGGTGGAAAACTAAAGTTGGAAACTGTAGTTTATCTTCCTTCACTGGTAACATAATCAATAGCAAAGTAAGGACAGCCTTTGATTCTAATAAGCATGTTTTTTTTTGTCATTCAAAAAAATTTTTAATTACCAAACCAATTATATAGTTTCAGTTATTTCGTGGAACTTTAAAACTTAATGACAAGAACATTCAGTAGCTATCTAAATAAACTAACAACAACGATAACAAACATGTCTCATGCCCAGGTAAGGAAATAAAAAGGAATTTTCTAATTTTTTTGCAATTATTACATCATTCAAGGTAAGGTTTTAATTAATATCGTCACTTCTAGTAAAGTTCTAGCTAATAAATTTCTATTTACATCTAGCAGCGTATGCATGTATGCAAAATCAAATAAGAATCTGTCATTTGGAGATCATGATAGTAATGATTAAATTATTTTAGTACGACAACACTAGTTTTAGACTTGCCAATTATAACGCATTCTTATTGTCAATTGAAAGCTGAAGCAAAATATTTGCATAAGCTGAAAGCACAGTTTATAGACTTGGCACAGCCTTCTCAACCTTCTAGGAATTATATATTTTTTCTGTTTTCCCATACTTTTCTTCTTTTCCCCCATTGTTCAAGAAGATCCTATAAGAAGTCAATTATAAAAGCATCCATTTGTAACTAAAGTAAGAATGAATTATATTTGAATATTTCCCTTTTTGTTACAGTGATTACAAAATCAATAGAGTCATGCTGTTCTCTTGTAGATTCTAATAATAAATGGTCAAAGGAACATCATGTCAGAATGTTACATTTCATCTGGTTTAGGACTGATAAATATAAGACTCCATTTCTTTCAGTATTCACTTATTAGATTCACTGTCAATTCTCAGTTTTCTTTGGTTGTATAGTAACAGCAATTTTGCAAAGGTAGAAATGATGACAGTCAGGATCCAAGAGTCTGAAGGTTTTTAAGTGCATATTTCTGAATATATTGAACATTGATGATACTCACATTCATTCTAGGATAAAATTGAACTGTCTGCTTGATTACAATGATCGTAATCAGAACAAGAAATATGTTTATGTATCTCATCCTTGTCTTGCTAATGCAAATCGAGTTTCTTTGGGGTATCTCAGTTGACAGTATTCTACACAGTTCAAAATAATAATAATGATAAACTATGCAGCATAAGTGCAATCATATGCTTGTTTTCTAATGGCATTCTGAGACGGCTTACAGCATGACTCTGAGAGACAAAAAAGGAAAGCATAAACAGTGTTCACCTCTTCTACTGATATAAGTAGTTTCTGTCCATGAAAGGAGATGAAACTGTCTGAAATTAGACATACTAAAGGAAATATGGACATATGTCTTGAAATATTATCCCCATAAAATACTGGAACTACACATATCAATTCACAACCCTGGAAAAATCTAGTTTATTGTAAAATAAATTCAAGCACAAGGTGGAACTTGGAATTTTAAAGTATTCAAATCAGTATTTAGCTGACGATCAAAAATATTTATTAACTATCTACTATATGAAAGATATAGATATAACAGCTATAAAATGGAAATGATAAAATTCGAGTTTTTTATCCAAGTAGACTATAACTGAACACAGAATACATGAATAAAGGAAATCTGGAATTTTGGTTTAAATATAGACATGCAAGGTGCTTGGAAGTTCTCAACCGCTTCTTTACAAAAATAAAGTTTGAAAATAGTGAAAATAAATTATTTTTCTTTGACACATTGGAGAACTAAACTTGCAAAGCAAAACACAACCCAGAAATCTGGAGAGACACCTGCATCCAGAGAAACACAGCCAAGATTGCTTACCTGGAGCATAAGCCAATGGAATCATAACTAGTAGAAACACTTGAAATGTAATTTTGATGAGTTGCCGAAGACTGAACGTAGATGTAAATTAGAATCTGAATTAGTGAGAAAATCTTGAAGCCCTGTATTCTTCGGGAAATCCCCACATCTTCAGGGGTTTTATCTCCAGAAACCTCATCAGATTCCCAAGGTGAGTTGCCTAGAGAATTCCCTTATGGCTCTGATAGGGAGAGAGGGAGGACAAAAAATACAGACAACAGAAATCAAAGCTTCAGAGAAGTAGAAAGGGAGGGCTGCAGCTAGGGAAAGAAGTAGGAGGTCAGAGGAATAAATGTATACTGATGAAACACTTGTAAAGGTCACAGCTCTGAGATACAGGCCCACTAAAAGCCTTAGATTTGCCAAAAGATTTTAGAATGCTTCCTTTCCTTCACCTGACCGCCTTATCAACAGTGATCAAGGATAACAGTAATGGGATGCAGTGGTAAGAAAGGTAAAACATAGAATCTTTCTGAGAAGGAATATTTAGGGCAGCCTGTAGTCAAGAGGGGAGACAAAAACAAGAACACAAGGAATTTCAAGCTTCTTATAACTTAAGTTGCAAAAAATATTAAACGGCCAAACTCTTAGCCAGATTAAAAGAAATATTCATATCCGCAGCCTATCTACCTCAACTTATATTACCTGATACAATTTCTGGGTTTCAGTAAAATTATAAGGCATGCCCAAAGGTCAGTTAAACCATAGTCTTTAAAAATAAAGCAAGTGTCAGCACTAAAGATCTTGGAATTATGAGACAAGAAATTTAAAATTACTGTAATTAATAATTTCATGACCTTAACATTATAAAATATACAAAATAATAAGACACAGATAAGCCATGTCAGCAGAGAGATAGCAAAATTTAACACAGCATCAAAGGAAATAAAACACACTGCAACACAAAAGAAGAATGGCTTTGATGGGCTTATTGACAGAATAGTTATGGCCAAGAAAAGAATCCATGAGGTTGATAATAAGTGAAAAGAAACTTTTCCAAACTGAAATGAAAGGCAAAAAAGAATGAAATAGACAAACAAATCCATGGAATCCAATAATTGTGGGACATTTTTAATTGTTATATACACAGAATTGGAATTCAGGAAGAGAAGAAAGGAAAACAGAATAAACATGTTTAAATAATAAAAGCTGAAAATTTTCCAAAATTAAAAACAGATGACAAAACACAGAACTTGGGAGCTGAGATAACACAAAGCAGGATATAGTCCAAAAATAAATAAGTATATAAATAAATGAAAAAACAAATAATGCAACACCTAGGCATATCATATAAAGACTGCAGAAGAAAAGGAGGTAAATGTTTAAGACATAAATTATGACATTTATTTTTATTACTCTCAATTGATCTAAAAATTAACTGTTAAAGCAGTAACAATGCATTAGGGGATTAAATCATACAGATAAGTATGATAAGCAATGTCATAAGAGGTGGGAGAAGGATCTGGGAAAACTGTTATAATATATCTGCACTACACACAAAGCAGTTGTGCTATTTGAGGGCTGACTTAGATTATTTAGAAATGCATAGTATAAACTCTATATCAACTACTAAAATAATTTTTAAGAAGTATAACTGATACACTAAAGGAAGATATAAAGTGGAATTATATAGAATATTCAATTTAAAAAGAGGAGAGAGAAAAAGAAGGGTAAAATAAAGAATAAATTCAGTAGATTGAAAGAAGTGGTATTCATAGTAGATATTATTCCAATTATATCAATGGTCACATGGTATGTGAATGGTCTACACACTATTTAAAAGACAGAGATGGTCAGAGTGTATAACGCAAACAAGACCCAAATATATATGCACATAAAAAACCCACTTTAAAAATAAAGACTGAAATAAATTAAAATGAAGGGATGAATAAAGATCATACCAAAAGTAATACAGAGGTAGCTATGTTAATTTTACTCAGAACAGACTTTAGAAAGGAAGACTATAAGGAATAAAGAGGAACATTGTACAATGATAAAGGGGTCAATTCTCCAACAAGACATAACTCCTACATGTGGATACAGGTGATAACAGAGCTTCTAAACACAGGAGGTAAAATAACAGAATTTCAAGAAGAAATAAAGAAATCCATTATTATAGTTGGAGATGTCAACACTTTTCTGACAGTAATTAGTAGATAAAATAGGCAGAGGAAATGATACAGGTAAATCGTGACCAGTACTGGCAAGCAAAAAACCTAATTGACATATATGAATACTCTATCCAACAACAATAAAACACACCTCCTTCTCAAAGACAAGAAACGTTCACTGCGATAAGCTTGTTCTTGGCTACAAAACACACTTTAAAAAATATAAAACAACGGCAATCATACAAAGTATGTTCTCAGGCCACAGTGGAATTAAACTAGAAATTAATAACAGAAGGGTAGCTGGAAAATTGCCAAATATTTGGAAATTGAACATTTCTAAATAACCCATGGATCAAGAAGATGTCTTAAGAGAAATATAAAATATTTTTAAGTGAATGGAAATGAAAATACAATTTTTCTTTTTGAGATCCAGTGATAGCAAGTTTTAGAAAGAAATTTACATCATGAAATGCATATATGAGAAATGAAGATAAATCTAAAATCAATAACTAACTACTTATCTTAAAAAACTAAAGAAGACCAATTAAGCCTAAATCCAGAAGAAAAACAATGATTATTAAAATGAAAAATAAATTATTGAAATTAAAAACTGTTTTTTATTGAAATAAAAAAACAGAGAAAAATGATGACAAAAGCTGTTTTTTGTAAATATCAGTATTATTCATCAATATCTAGTCAGGCTAACTAAGGAAAAAAGAAAGAAGAAACAAATTTCCAATATCACAACTGAAAGTGGCTCTTCACTACTCATCCCAGTAGCACCAAAAGGATGATAAAATCATATTACAAACAACTATTATCCATCACTTATATAAAATTGACAAAACTATTAAAACACATGCAAAGATAAATGAATAATAAAGAGCCCCATATCTAGTAAAGAAATTGAATCAATAATTAGCAACCTTCCAAGAAAAGGTTTCAGGTTTATATGCTTCCACTTGTGAATTCTACCAAATATTTAAACAAGAAATAATAGCAATTCTCTACTATCTTTTCCAGAAAAAAAAACAAAACAAATAATAAAAAGAACCCTAAATGAAGCTTCTTAACTAAGTATATAAGGACAGCATTACCTTCATATCTGAAGAGATGAAGACATTACAATGAATGAAAACTACAGACCAAAATCTCTCATTAAAATTGATGCAAATCCTCAAAAAATTTTAGCAAGTGAAATTGACATTGTTATGTAAATACTTATATATCCCAATCAGCTAACATCTATTTCAAGTATGCAAGTGTAGTTCAACATTCAAAAGCTGATCAGTGCAATATTCTCTATTACGAGATTAGAGAAAAAGAATCATGTAACAATATCAGTTGAAATGGAAGGAGCATTATAAAGTCAAACACCCATTCCTGGTTTTTAAAAAGTTCAGCAAAATACCAATAGAAGGGAACTTCCTCAACTTGATAATAACAATTACAGATAACCTACAGCTGCTGAGGTGATCAAATCAATATGGCAGAGTAAGATGCTCTGGGTCTCTATTCCTCCACAGAAACTGTATGCAACAAAATAGAGTTGACAGAATTATCTTCATCAAAGCCCTGGAAAGCATTTAAAGAGTTGCAATAATAGGGAGAGGACCAAGTTTAGAAAAAGATTATGTAAAATGCTGTCCTTGCAAGCCCATCCTCCACTCCTTCTCTACTTTTGACAAGAGTTGTGCACACTCCTGGCAAAGGTCTCTGGTCCCAGTTCAGGAGAGGGCAGAGTAACCCATGTGCAAAAACTAAGGTGCATGTACATCTGTGCCAATCTGTGTGGTGATAGCTTCCAAAATCAAACAAGGACATATTAGAATTTGCCCTGAATGTGATGGTGGCTCATAGAGCTCTCCTTGAGAATGCTGCAGAAAAATAGTTGAAATGTTGAGACAGGATTGCTGGCTCTGGGACATGCAATGTAACACCTGGAACTGAGGAAGCACTATTTCTTGAAGACAAAGGGATATTCAGCTTGGTATAAGTGGGGAAATCCCTTGAGCCATGTGTGCCATCCAAACAAAGCACAAGCCCAGAATAAACTAGAAGGACCATACACTTCTTCTTAAGATTGTGTAATAAACACATGGTAAGGATGCTAGGCTCTGAAAGAGAGTGCTCACATAGGCCAAGCTGTGAATACCGAATAAAGGTGTTTTATTTCTTTCTTCCTTCCTTCCCTCCCTCCCTCCCTTTTTTCCTTCCTCCCTCCCTCCCTCCCTCCCTTTTTTCCTTCCTTCCTCCCTCCCTCCGTCCCTCCCTCCCTTCCTTCCTTCCTTCCTTCCTCCCTCTGGACTCAAGGAAACCTCTGTCATGTCACTAACTGGATATAAGCTTAAGGGATGACACTTCAGTGCCTGAAGTCCATAGATATCAAAATGTCCAGATTGTAACAAAGTATTATAAAACATACAAAGAAATATGATATTATGGTCCATAAAATATCAGGATAAAGCATTAGAAACCATCAACAAGAAAGGCTAGCCTTGGACATACCAAGCAAAGACATCAAAATAATGATTCTCAATAAACTCAAAGAGATAAAGGAAAACATGGGCAGAGAATGAGGAATATCATGAAAATCATATCTGAACACCAAGAAAATATTAATATATAGATGGAAACCACGAAAAGGAAACAAACAGAGCTGAAGACCACAGTAACAGAAATTAAACCCCCCCTAGAGTGATTGAACAGCAGATTAGGGCTGGCAGAAGAAAGAATCAATGAACTTGAAGATAAGACAATTGAAATTATTCAGTTTAAGGAGTGGAAAGGAAATGCAAATGAAGAAAAGTGAATGGAATTTGAAGAATCTGTAGGATATCATCAAGCATACCAATATATACATTGTGGAAGTTCCAGAAAGGAAAAAAAGACAGAAAGGAGCAGAAAGAATATTCAAAGAAATAATGGCTTAAAACTTCACAAACTTAAGAAAAGATATGAATATAATCATTCAGTATGCTAAGTGAATTCCAAATGGTATAAATAAAAATAGACCCACACCAAGATTTACTATAGTCAAACTGAGAAGTGTTAATGAAAAGAAAGAATTCAGAAAGCTATAAGAGAGAAGTAGTGTGTCATATACAAACAGCCTCAATAATACTAAGTGCTGAATTCTCCTTGTAAACAGCAGATACAGTGGATTGCATGCTTAAAGTGCCAAAAGATAAAAAGAAGTTCCAAACAGGAATCCTATATACAACAAAATAGCCTTTCAAAAATTAGGGAGAGATGAAAACATCACCAGATTAACAAAAGTTGAAGGCATTTTGTCTCTACTAAGAGCAACATTATAAGAAATGCTAATGGGAATTTTTCAGGATGAAAGGAAAGAACACTGGACAATAGAATAAGGTGCATGAAGAAATAAGGGCCATCAGTAAGGTTAGCGACATGAATAAACATAAACATCAGCACCATGTATTTATAGAGTGTAACTCTACTTATAAATTCCTTCAGGATCTAAAATGAAAATGCATAAGCAGTAATGATAAATCTACAGTTGTTCACACATAATACATAAATATATAATTTGTCACAAGGATTATATAAAAATGGGGGAGTAGGAGAATAGGAACATAGTTTATACATAGAAGGAAATAAGGGTTCACTACCAAAGATCGACTAAATACAAACATAGGCAGTCATGGAAAAACTGAGAAGCAAAAAAGCTATCAGATTTAGAAAAGCAAACAGCAAAATGGCAGAAATAAATTCCATATCATTGGTAGCTTCTTTAAATGTAAATAGGTTAAACCATCCAGTCAAAAAACAGATTAGCAGAATGGATAAAAAAGTGTGACCCATCTATATGCAGTTTAAAAGAAAAATGACCTTAAATTCAAAGACACAAGTAGGTTGAAAGTGAAATTATGAAAAAATATTCCATGCGAATGTACCCAAGAGAGACAAGGATGGCTATTCTAATATCAAATGAAATAGATTTTGAGTAAAAAAAAAACAAACAAAAAAAAACTGTTAGAAAGGACAAAGGACACTATATATTTATTGAAGGCTCAATTCATCAAGAAATTATAATGGTTATAAAATATAAGCAACTAACAATAGAATCCCAAAATATATGAAGCAAATATTCACATATTTGAAGGGAGGAATAGATGGTTCTATATTAATAGAAGACTTCAATACACCCCTTTTTAGCCTTTAGATAAAATATCAAAGAAAAAAACAGGATTGAAGTACTTGAACAACACTACAAATCAACTAGGCCTAGCAGGCATATATAGAACACTTCATACAACAACAGCAGAATACATATTGTTCTCAACCGTGCATGGATCATTCCCTAGGATAGACCATATCTTATGTCACAAAACAAGCAGAAATGAATTTTAAAAGATTGACATCATGCAAAGTATCTTCTACAACTATAACGGAATTAAGCTAGCAATCAATGATAAAGAGCAAACTGGAAAATTCATAAATAAGTGGCAATTAAATGATATACTCTTAAACAACCAATGCATCAAAGAAGAAATCACAGGGAAGATAAGAAATAGCTTAAGCAAAGAACTTCAATAGATAATTTCTCCAAGTAAGATACACATTTGGCTAATGAGCACGTGAAAGAGTCTCAAAATCATTAGCCATTAGGAAAATGCTAATCAAAGCCACAAGATACCACTTTATACCCATTAGAATGGCTTCTATTAAAAAGACAGAAATTAACAAATGCTGACAAGAAAATGGAGATATATAAAACTTAGTACATTGTTGGTGGATTGTAAAATGGTGAAGACAAGGCGGAAAATAGCATGGCAGTTCTTCAAAACTTAAATCTAGAGCTGGCATCACACCCAGCAGTCCCAATTCCATGCATATACATAAAAGAATTGAGAGCAGGAACCTGGACAGATATTTATATACCAACATTCATAGCGGCATTATTAAGGATAGTCAAAAATTGGAAACAAACCCCCAAAAACCATCATTGGATGAATGGATACAAAAATATGGTACAAAAAATGGAATATGTCAAATGGAATGGAATATTATTCCATATAGCAAAAAAAAAAAGGAATATCATTGAGCTTTAAAAGAAATGCAGTTCTGATACATTCTATTACATGGATGAACTTTGATGCCATCATTTTGAGTGAAATAAGTCAGACATAAAAGTGCAGCTATTATATGATTTGATTTATATGTAGCTAGAATATGTAAATTCACTGAGTCAGAAAGTAGAGCACAGTTTACCAGATGTAGGGGTTGGGATGGAGAGTTAACACATAATGGGGTACAAGCTTTCTGTTTGATGCAATCAGAAAAGTTATGGTAATGGATCATGGTGAGGGTAACACAATATTGTGAATGTGATTAATACCACTGAGTTGTAAGCTTGGGAGTGGCTGAGATAGTAAAGTTTATGATATATGTTTATTTCCACAGTTAAAAAAGAAAGAGACCAAAGTGATGACAATTTAATGAAATATGTGATCCTTGACTGGATCTAAGAATGAAGGAGAAAATGCCAAATTGGACATTATTGGGATTCATAAAAAAACTGGGATATAGCTTGAAGTAAAATTTCTTAAATTTGATAGTTATGCTTAAGGTGCCTACATAAGTGAATAACTTTGTTTGTAGAAAATATACATTGAAGTATTAAGTTTTTGAGGAATACAATGTATACCATCTATTCTTAAATACTTATAAAATAAATAGATATAGATCATAGATAGATAAATGTGAGAGAAAGAGAGAAAGCATAGTACCCTGGTAGAGTTCTTTGTAGCAATTTTATATTATTTTGCAGATGTCTTATAAATTTGAAAGTAATTCAAAATAACATGTAAAACATACATGCAAACACACACACACACAACAAAAAACCTAGAGCTAACATCATACCTAATGGTGATGGAATGGATGGTCTCCTCTTAAGATTAGGAACAAAGTATGTATGTCCTCAGTCACCACTCCTATTCAGTGTCATATCATGTAAACAAGACAAGAAAAAGAAATAAATTAAATACAAATTATAAAATAAGAAATATTTTTTCATAATATGTTTAACCATGAAGAAAAACCCCAAAAATCTAAAAACGAAACAGAATGTACAAAAACTCCTGGAACTAATAAATGGAGCTAACAAAGTCACAAGACAAAAGGTCAATATATAAAATTCCCTTGCTTTCTTAAAGCCAGCAATGACCAACTGAGATTTGAAGTTTAAAAAAAAAAAAGCAATACAATTTTAATAGCAAAAATATGAGGTACTTAGATATAAATATAACAAAATCTGTTCAAGATCTCTATGCTGCAAACCACAATACACTAATAAATGTATTTATTTGGAGACCCAAATAAATGTAGAGATAGTCGATAATCATGAATTGGAAGAGTCAATGTATTTAAGATGTCAATTTTCCAACTTGATGTATATATTCAATGTAATGCAAATAAAAATCCCAGCAAGCTATTCATGTATCAGCAAGATATTACAGACTGAATCTAATATTTGTACAGAAAGGTAAGAGACCTAGAATGATCAATGCAGTTCTGAAGATGAAGAACAAAATTGGAGAACTCACATTATTTAACTTGAAGACTATTTATAAACTTCTATAATCAAGACAATGTGGTATTCGCAAAAGAACAAACACATTGATCAGTGGTAAAGAAAAGAGAACACAGAAATATACCTGCATGAGTGTAGTCAATTGATTTTTGAAACAGGCAAAAAAGGCAATCAGCTGTGAAATTATGGTCTTTTCAACAAATAGTTCTGGAACAATTGGATGTCCATATACAAAAAAAGTCTTGACGCAAATGTTACAGCTTTCACAAAAATTAACTTAAAATGGACAATAAACAGACATATGTAATAATAAATATCAATATTTATATTTAAATAAGTAATTTATTGGCAGGCACGGGAAACGATTGGCAAGTAAGTGGAGAGATGTTCGAGAAGAGAAAGAATCCAATGATAGTTTGCTACTTAGATACCACACAATTAGTAGGGTAAATGAGAGAAGCTTAATTCCATGGGAAGACTGGATAATAGATGTAAATATAAAATGAAAAGATATAAAACTTCTGGATGAAAACAACAATAAGAATCTAAATGACCTCAGATTTGGTGTTGAGTTTTTAGATACCACACAAACAGCAGGATCTATGAAAGGAAAACTTAGTTCTTTTTTAAACATAATTTGAATGCATTGTTTTTTGTTACTTTTTCTTCTTTTTTCTTTTAACTACTGTTTTCCTCATAAGTCTCATAAGGAGTGTCTGGGTAACTGATAGAGATCTTCTGTGCTTCTTTAAATGGATCTGCTTCCCTGCCAGTTCTTACCCAGGAGAAAACATGGAAATCTGTATTTCTGAGTGAGGCAAGAGGGAGGCCTTTGGAAGATGGGCATGTCAATTGTCAGTCTTCAATTTAGAAGAGGCTGAAAACTGGCTACTATGAGATATCATAAATGCCCAAATGAACTTTTTAATAAAGATGCTTTACTTTTCTTGTAGTTGCTTTACAGGCAAACCACTTTGATTTCCCTTTTTAAAAAAATCTGCAAGTTGGGCAGGCAATGGTGGCGCAGTGACAGAGTTCTCGCCTGCCATGCCTGAGACCCAGGTTCAATTTCCGGTGTCTGCCCATGTAAAAAAAAAAGAGAGAGAGAGAAAGAAAGAAAAAAGAATTCTGCAAGTCTTGCCTAAGAACTCGGGACTATAGCGATTAATACAATTGTTCTGGACCCAGAGTGTCAAGTAACACCTGTCTTAAATCTTACTTTAACTGCTACAGTCTGTAGCACCTGCTGATTCAGAATCATGGTTTCTCATTCACAAATTCCTTCATTCATTAAAAATATAATTATGTAGCAAGCACCATAGGCCAGGTCCTGTTCCAGTCACTGAAAATGAAGGTGTAAATAAGAAATTTGGGGTCAATTTGCCATAGAATTTGTACTTAGTGGTGAGGGCAGAAGGAATTTAAAAGTAAACAATAAGGAAAGTTTAAATAAAATATGGCAATGGAATAGGGAGTGAATAGCTATTGTAAATTTGGTGGTCAAGGTGGGACTTTATGGAGGTGTCACTTAAGCTTTAATCCTCCATTCATTCAACAAATATTTAAAAGGAATCCTCTATGAATGAATCACTAATAAAAATGCTAAGAATCTATCAGTGAAAGGAGACTTTCATAGTTGACCCTACATTCTAGTGCAGGGAATAAAAATAAACAATGAAATGACTTATAGACTATGATAGAACGGAGCAAGAAGGGATCACGAGTGTGAGTAGTTATTGTGTGGGAATCAGGAAGGCAATTTTAAATAGAGTGATCAGAAAAGGCCCCAAAGGGAAGTGATATTTGAGCACAAGGAGAAAGTATTCAGGAATTTTTGTACTGTGGTTATACTCAGTGGTTGTATTTAGGAATTTCTGTACTACAGCCAGTGCTGTAGGGGCATATGTCTTGAACCCCACCATTCAACATGCTCTCATTTCCAATTGCCAGTAGCTGAGCCTCTGTGTCTCCCCTACATCAGCTCTCAACAAATCACTGGACAAAACTGTGGCATAAGTAACCATTTTCCCCACCCCTTGGTAGGGTGTTTATGAAGCATGTATTTCATACCATTTTTGAAGGTCTGCCATGGAATTATCTTCTCTCATCTACCCTGCTAGTTGTATAGTATTTAAATAGCAAACCTTTGTGGCTTCCTTCTCTTCCCTATCATTTCTGTTTCTTGTGCCTCCTGATAAATTACTAGCATTTGGATCCCTGGCATAGGAGTGTTTTTACTTTTGGAGATCACAAACTAAGCTAGTAGAACTCTAGATGAAAGGTATTATAGGGTGAGGAATAGCTAGTACAAGGTCCTAAAGAGGGAGCTTGTCTTGCAAGTCTGAAGGACCTCAAGGAAACCATCGTGGGTAAAATGGAGTAAGCAAGGGGACGATTAGGAGTCAGGGAGATAATAGTGGAGGCAGGGAGCCATGACACCAGAACTTGCATGTCTTTTCAGTCATCAAAAGGACTGTAGATTTTATTTTTTATGAAACTGGAGATAGAGTGTTAGGAGCATAGTTCAATTTTAGAGGTGAAAAGATCACTGTACCTGCTGAGTTTAATTATATAGACTTCAGGGAACAAGAATGGAAGCAGTAAGAACAGTTAGGAGGTAATTGCAATAATCCAGACTAGGAATAGTGGGGACTTGGATCCAGATGGAGCATGGAGAGTGGTGAGAAGTAGTTAGTGTCTGAGTATATTTTGTAGATAGTACCCCAAGATCCTGATGGTTAGATTATGAGATATTTGAGGACTCACAAAAGGCTTGGACAAGAGATTTGCCCATTATGTAGGGTACCCCTTTCCACCACTGAAATCACCAGATGGCATAATCATAGTCTTCTCTGCCCTCTCTCATTTGTGTGTTAGTATCTTTTCCTGCCATTTCCCCTGTTTTCAATTTATTTTTCCCCATTGTTCTATTTATTTGGGATTCTTGAGAGATGGCAGACAAATAGTTAACATTCATTTTGCCATCTTGAACTGGAAGTCCAATTATTTTTCTCTAAAATGTAATTGATTGTGTTGATGCATATACAAGAATATGTTTCTTGAACTTCATAAATTATACACTTGCAGTAAAATGGAGGCATTTTATTTTATGTAAGTTATGTTTCAATAAAATCAATTAAAATGATCAGGTTAAAAATAAAGATGACAGGTTTAGTAGGACAAATTTTATTATGGCCTTATGATAATCAGAAATACAAATAATTTTAGTTGTAAATAAATTTAATTAAATAATTTTCCTTTTATCTGAATTCTACAAGAGAATGGGGCAATAGGTAACAAAGAAGTCTCTCCTTCACTCTTAGAGTTAATTAGCAACTTCTTCCTTATGGTTTGCACAAGACAGGGAACAGATTGCTTAGATGATACATTCCCACTGATATATCACAGCATTTAACTCCCAAGGTTCTGCCAACTTAACTAAGTAGGGAAAAAGTAGAAAAAAAAAGTAAACCAGCGTGTTGGTTTGAAAGTAATATGTACCCCAGAAAAGTCATATTTTAATCCTGATTCAATATTGTAGGTGGAAACTTTTTATTAGATTATCTCCATGGAGATGTGGCATGCTCAATTGTGAGTACAACTTTTGACTAGATAGAGATGTAACACCACCCATTCCAGATGGACCTTGAATAGTTTACTGGAGTCCTTTAAAAGAGGAAACATTTTGAAGAGAGTACAGAGCCAATAGAGAGAGAGCCAAAAGGAATTTCAGTGCTAATCTGACACAGCTGTTCACACTTCAAGAACAGATATGGATGTTTGCAGATGCTTGGAGCCCTGCAGATATCACCATAAAATGTTAAGCAAGCCAGAACCTGAAGAGAGCCAAAGGAAGCCAAGAGATGAAGGCTAGCCTTGGAGAAGTAAAGTGAGGAATCCCTACAGGAACAGAGGCTGAAAGCAACGGAGCCCAGGAGCAAGGGACCAGCATATGCCAGTCACGTGACTACCCAGCTGATAGAGTGTTCCTGACCCATCGGCCTTTCTTGAATGAAGGTATCTTTTCCTGGATGCCTTAGTTTGAACATTTTTATAGGCATAAAATTATAAACTTGTAATGTATTAAATTCCATTTTTAAAAGCCATTCCAGTTCTGATATATTGCATTCGGGCAGCTTGCACACTAACCCAACCAGTCTGCCTTATTAGAGAAACATAAAATACCCTGCAATGCCCCAACTTGAAATAGGTAACTTGTTAATTATAAAGAATCAGTAAGTAATATTTTTACACACCAATTCAGTAAAAGGAATGTTCATTTACCAAAATTCAGTATTTTCAGGAACTCTTTAAATATCCTCCTCACCAGTTTATTTTTTAATAGAACCCCTTCCACATTGCATCTGATAACAAAACTCTTCTTTCTAATTCATAACACATTCATTATGGCTTGGTAGGAGCTGATGTTTACACCCAATAGGGAAGGTATATAACAGAACTGAATGCTTAGAATATAGCATCATTATAGCCAGACTTGTTCAAAAACGGAGAAAAAGATAGAAAAAAAAAGAAAAAAAATAGAATTTCTCAATAATCAATACATGAAAGGCCCTTTTTTCTTCCTCTTTAATGAACTAATAAATCCATACCTTTTTAATCTATTTTGAGTTGTATCTCTTCTTCATTAACAACAAATGATATGATAGATACAAATGATTTCCTTTGCAAAGAACTTTGTAAAGGCTATATGTAATATTACCATTTGGAACTTTCAGAGTAAAAATTTCTTTAAAAAAATACTGAGCAGTATAGCTTCATTTTGTTTATCTAAACATATCTGACAAAAATTATCCCACCTCTTTTTTTTTTTTTTTACAAAAAACACCATTGATATCTTACACAGCTAATTTTCTATACAAAAATTCTTTCTGGATACAATTCTTTTTAAAATGCTGTGCAAGCTTTTAAATAGTATTTCTAATATTGCCAACGACATGGAGCAAGATATAATAAAAGTTAAAGAACACATTACTGTATTCAAATCATTCTTAGTTGATACACTGGAGTGAAATTTGATGTATTCTATCTCATACATAAAATCATGGAAAATGCTGACACTTAGAAACTTAGTTTGAGAAGCTAAAGAATTTGGAGAACATCTAAATCTCTATCCAAGATAAATTTATGATAACCCTATGAAGAAGGTAAGACTGAAAATGGATTGGATTTGATATGCTGATATTTTGTCTAAGAAGTTCGTGCCAGTGTTCATGAGGGATATTAGTCTTCTTTTCTCTTATACTGGCTCTTTTTTTTTTTTTTTTTTCTTTTCTTTTTGTATGCTGTGCGGCAGGGTCACATTTTATCTTTTTCCATGTGGGTAGCCCGCTATTGTGCACCATTTGTTGAATTTTATTTGTTTTGTTAATTTCTTTGTTTTTTGTTTTGTTTGGGAAGTGCCTGGGCTGCCCAGGTCTCCCACATGGCGGGCGAAAATTCTACCACTGAACTATCCTCGCAACCCCTCTACTGGCTTTGTTTTTAATGCTGCCCTCATAAAATATGTTTGGAAACATTCCCTTCTCTTGTATTTTTCCTTGTTTGTTTTTGAAGAAATTTCATAGAGATTGTACTATTTCTTCTTTAAAAGTTTGTTGGAATTCCCCTATTAAGCCCTCTGGTCCTGAAGATTTTGCTTTTGGACAGTTTTTAGCTACAAATTCAATTTATATAATACATATAAGATTATTCAGATGCTCTATATCTTCCTGAATGCATATTAATACTTCCTGAATGAGTATTTTCTCCTTTCAAGGAATTGTACTATTTTGTTTGCATTTATAAAGTTATTGGCATAGAGTAGTCATAGTATTACCTTGTTTTCTTTTTCATATCTGTGGGATCTGAAGTGATATTTCCTCTTTCAGTGTTGCTGTTAGAAATTTTTGTCTATCCTATTTTTGTTGCATTCAGCCTGGCTGAAAGTTTACCAATTTCAGTGATCCTTTTTAGGAACCAGGTTTTGGCTTCAACTGATTTACTATATTGTTTATTGTTTTAAACTTTATTGATTTATACTCTTATTTTTAGTATCTCCTTTCTCTGATTTTTTTGGGTACTATTTGCTCGCTATTTTCTAGTTTCTTAAGTTGAAGCTTAGATCATTGATTTGAGACCTATGTCCTTTTCTAATATATTAATTGAAAAATATATATATATTTCAATTATTTTATTAGCAATATATATTTCAATTATTATATTAGAAAAAATATATATACACATACACAGACTACTTTAGCTGTATGCCACAAATTTTCATAGTTTTTTTTCTCATTTTCTGTTAAAAAAAATATTGAGATTTCCCTTGGGAATTCTTTTATCCTTTGGTTGTTTGGAAGTGTAATGTTTAATTTTCAAATATATGGTAAGTTTCCAGGTATTTTTCTGTTATTGACTTTTTAAATTCTGTCCTGACCTGAGAAGAACATATTTTGAATTCTTTGTTATTTTGTTACGCTTTGTTTTATGGCCCCAAATTAGGTCTATATCAATGAATGTACCATATGTGCTTGAAAAAAATGCATATTCTCTTGTTCGATGAGTGTTCGATAAATGCCAATTAGGTCAAGTTGATTGATATTGATATTAATTTGTTTATTTGTCCTATCAATTACTGGAAGATTGATGTTGAAATATCTAAATATAATAGTGGATTTATCTATTTTTCCTTTCAGTTCTAGCAGGTTTTTCCACATGTATTTTAATCCTTTCTTTAAGATAGAATAGTTAGGAATTTTATACCTTGGTTGAGAACTAAACCCTTTAGCATTACACAATGCTCCTTTTTTATCTCTGATGATATTTCATGTTACAAAGCCTGTTTTGTATGAAATCAATTCAGCTACTCCAGCTTTATTTTGTTTATTTTCCTATTTTAATAGAGAAGTTGTAGGTTTACAGAAATATTATGCATAAAATAAGAGTTCTCATGTAACACCTTGTTATTAACACCTTGCATTACTGCATTAGTGTGGGTTTTTTGCAATTGAAGAAATAATTTTTTTGTTTGTTTGTTTTTGTTGTTTTAGGTGCATGGTCCAAGAATTGAACCCAGATATCCCACTTGGAAGGGAAGCAATTTACCACTGAACTACCCATGCATCCAACACTTTAAAAATTGTTCTTTTAATTATAGACCATGGTTTACTTTAGGTTCACTCTCTGTGTTGTAGACTCCTGTGGATTTTTTAAAAATTACTCTAGTGACACATACACAGCCTAAAATTTCTCCTTTTGACCACATTCAAATATATATTTCAATACTGCTAATTGCATTCACAATTGTGCTACTATCACAGCCATCTATTTCCAAAACTTTTCCATCACCCCAAGTAGAAACTCTGTACAATTTAAACATTAACTCCTCATTCTTTATTCTCACCTTGGACCCTGGTAAACTGTATTTTAGTTTCTAGCTTTGTGAATTTGCCTATTTTAATTACTTATGTAAGCGAGCTCATACAATATTTGCCCTTTTGCATCTGGCTTATTTCAGTCAATGTTTGTCTGTAAATTTCATCCAAGTTGTCATATGCATCAGAACTTCATTCCTTCTCATTGTGTATATATACCACATTTTGCTTATCCATTCATTAGTTGATGAACATTTGTGTTACATCTCTTGACAATTTTTGATTAGTGTTTACGGTATATAACTTATTTGATCCCTTTATTTTTACTCTATCTGTGCATTTTAATTTTCAAATGTGTTTCTTACAGATATCATATAGTGGGGTCTTTAATTTTAATCCAATCTGCCAATCTCTGGCTATTAGTGCATTTAAATGGTTCATATTTGAAGCAATTATGTAATGATTGGATTAAAATCTAGCATTTTACTAGCTCCTTTCAATATGCTATTTTTGTTCTTTGTTTTTTATACTCTTTTTCTACCTTCTCTTAGGTTAATATAATATTTTTATGATTACATTTTAGCTTCATTATTGATTTATTTTTGATATCTTGTTCTTAAATATTTGCCAAAAGGCTAGCAATATATATATTTAATCAGAATATACCTTCAAAAACATCGTATTGTGCCACATGTAGTGTAAGTTGTTACAATATGTCCCTTCCCCCATCCTTTCTGCAATTATTGTGGTACACTTCACTTTTTTCCTATGGATACAGCACACAATACACCATTATTATTTTTGCTTTAAATGATTATCTTTTAGAGCAAGAAAAATAATGTACATTTTATCTTTATTTATTTCATATCCAGTGCCTGTCATTAGTATATGCATATGTGTTTAGAACCAAGTTTCTGTCTGGTATATGTTTTCTGCATAAAAACTTACTTTGAACTTTGTGTAGTAGCGTAAGTCTGTTAGGAGTTAATTTTCTCAGTTTTTTTCCCTAAGAAAATCTTCTATTCCACTTCATTTTTAAAATCATAGTTTCACCAAGTATAGAACCCAGAGTTGGCATATTTTCATTCCTCTCAGCTTTATGAAGATTATTCCACTATCTTCTGTCTTGCATTTTTTCTGACAAGAACTTTGCTGCAATTACTGTCTTTATATCTCTCCATGTATTGTGATTTTTTTTCTCCTCTTGCTCTCTTACAATTTTCTTTGTCTTATGCATTCAATTGTTGAATGAATATGTTAAGCCCACACGTGTGTGTGTGTGTCTGTGTGTGTGTGTGTGTGTGTGTGTGTGTGTGTTCATCCTGCCTGGTGATGTCTGGCCTTTATGGATCTATGGCTTGGTTCTGTCATTAATTTTGGAAAACAGTCATTTACTTCTTCAAATAATACTTCTGCTCTGGTATCTCTCTTTTTTCTTTCTGAAATTAACATTATGCATATATTACTCCATTTTCTGTTTTTACACTGGTCTTGGGAGCTTTGTCCTGTTTTTAGTTCAGTTTTTGTTTTGTTTTTTCTTTAAGTTTATGTAATTTCTATCTGTCTATCTTCAAACTCACTGATTCTCTCCTTAACTGTGTTGAACAACTGATGAACTGCTCAAGGCATTTTTTATTTCTATATCTGTGTTTATCATTTCTAACATTCCCATTGGTTCTTCTTTATAGTTCCCACCTGTCTGCTGAAATTGCACATTCAATCTTGTACACTTCCATTATAACCTTTAACACATTAATTAAAGTGGTTTAAAACTTCCTGGTTGTTGCAACATCTACCCTGTATCTGAGTCTGTTTCCACTGATTGATATGTCCCTTAACAGTTTATTGTATTATTCTCATCTTTTTATTTGCCCTATATATTTTTTAAAAACTTAACATTTCATGTACACTACCAAAAACTAAGGTCATTAGTTATTATGCCTGGAAATGGACATAGTTGTATTTCTGCTAAACCTTTAATATAGGGTGCTAGAGTTAACCTAATCTAGCAAAACAGTGTAATTAGGATAGGGTCTGGTTTGTTAAAGGTATTTTCTTAAGGTCTATTCCACCCTCAGATGAAGTTGGCACATACTCCTGCATTTCTTATAGAATTAGAGGGATTTCTCTGTTCCTTTCACTCGGTTGCAATGTTTCCACCAGTTTTCTCAGGGTGGCAGTGCTTCTCATTCCTTCCCCCTAGTTAATGCCATAGCAGCTGTAGGAGGAATATCTCTGAGTGGTAGGTCCCACTCCACCAGATCTACAAAATGAGGGAGGTTTTCTCAGATCTCTCACCATATTTTTGCCTGTGTGATCACCTGGTAGAATCTGTAGAGGAAAACTCTGTAGAGTATGCAAATTCCCCTGTAACTTGGTCCTCTAGACTCTTTGTATTCTTTTACCAGCCCCCATTTGGCCTTGACCATTTTTTGAACTATTGTACCTTGGTTCTTATCAGTGTCCAGCTGTGTCTCCCTAGGTAAGTGTTCAATGCCTGCTCTCACCCCCCACCATGAGCCTGTCTCTTCTTATATTTCAGGCCAGAGAGTTGTTCTGTGTCTTCTGCACTCTTCAAATATATAATAGTCTCTATTTTACTATGGTGAAAATCTATATCAACATAAAGTCAAGTATTAAACCACAGAAAAAGGTTACTAATATAATTCACTGGTATTTATTATGACTACTAAATTATAGGGACATGTCACTCGATAGTAAGAATTTTAGCAAACAAGTCACTGAGGTGATGGACATTATTGAATGGACAAGGGAAAGGGGTTTACGCTAACCCCATATTAAAGTCTGAATTTTACTTTGTCTGATGTTTTCTTCTCGTTTCTGTGTGATTAAAAATCATTTCCATCCTACTACATTCTAAATGGAAGTTAAATTCCAAGTTCAATATGAAAGGGAAAAACACAAGACTCAAGCTAAATGTTTACTAGCTAGATACTGAATTTAATTTTTCTGATTCCTTGAAAGTGTGTTTTTCATCACTACATCTACCTGATAAATTTAAAACAAAACAAAGCTAAACAACCTTAGGATTCTTAATTGTACTGACCACCAAAATAGCCATTTGATCATTCGAAGCTAAGCACAGATATCTGGGTGTTGTTTTCAGAATTGTGTTCTCCTGCATGTGTGTCAGGAATGTAAACATCTTGGGTGAGGAGGCTAAACTGCTTTTAATTGTTTTAGGCTCTTTGACATGCTTAACTGGTTGTCAACTCTGTCTCACAATGAATAATTTGTCACTCAAAATAGATTTTGTATTTGATATGTTCTCTTTAGATATTATTAATAAGAAAAGAGAAGTGGTAGAAAAACAAGCTATAGATAATAGATACATTTATTCTTTTCTGGAAAGAAAGAAATCTTTCCAAACACCTTTCAAAGAGATCAAGTAGACATGCCTCTGGTATGTAACTTATCATATTCTAGTTGACAATTCAAGAAAGATGAATACCTGACACTCAGTTAAAATGAATTCTTTCAGAACTGCTCAGTTGGAACAGAATTTAGAATGTGATATTACTGTCGAAATTAGGTGAACTTACACTTTGAGGGACCAAAAAAAATGCACTGCTGATTAATATAGCAGTAGCGTCCTCAATACTATTTAAACAATGACTCTCATTGACTTACTAAATTCACTGAGATAAAATGGAAATATGAGTGCTGCTAACATTGCATAATGATAGGATCAAATGTTCTTATAAGAGTAAAATACATAGTGTTTCAGAAATACTTCTATGTTTCTTTCATTTCCAAATGGAACAATAATTATGCTTTAGAGAAAAGAAAATTATCTTGGTTAAATATGCTGGGAATGAGAAATTGGGAAAATAATTGAAGTATTATTTTTTTAACTCATTCTAACAATTACAAAATGATTTCAGATTATTTTGACATAAGCAGTAGCTCACAAGTAGAGTGCAATATAATAAGTAACACTTATTGACTTTTACTACATATAAGACAGTGTGAAGGGCTTTATATGCATTTTCTCATTTAGGTATCAGGAATAGCAACAATGAATCACTATTCAACATGGCTAGGGTTCTTGGTAAAGGAGAAAGTTTTTATGGCATTAGGGTGATAACATAGATAATAAGTAGGTTTGAAGACATGTTGAGAAGGTCAGTATTATTTTAAGATGTTAAAGAATTCCTTTTTAAAAATATTAAAATGTGAGTTGTTGGGTAAATTGTCAACATAAACAAGGAAAGATATTTCTTTAAGAAATTGTATATATCACCTACTCTAAAACATTTCTCAAATCTTTTGGAAAAAACAAGATTGTATCTGGCTTTCACGAAAGTGAGCTTTTAAGCAACTAAATAATTGATTTCAAATTCATCAAGTTTGTTTTTTTTGATGAAGCAAATCAAAGAGTGAAAACATTATTTTGTGATGTAACAAAATGTAAAAAGTACTCAACTCTGAAAAAACTCATCAGCTCCTCATCTCTTTGAGAAGAACTATGATGATCCTGTGTGAGTTATAGAAAATTGGTTTCAAGAAACTTGTGCTTTAGTTGAGAGGACATAACTTACCTTTCTGAATATATGCAGCATCTCATAGCTACTCAAAATGTGTCACAAGTGAGACTAGAAGAGAACACTGAATGCATATATGTAAACAGAGAATGTGGTGAGTTCAGGACCAGCCAGTAGGTACATCATACTGTAAGGAGTCAAAGTAAGTTTCACAAATAGCTAGAAAGAAAAGAAATCATTCTGTTTCAGGGGACACTGGCAAAGATATAATGATCTAAGCATTTCCTTTTGTCTTTTTCGCCAAGGTTCTAAGTCATGGTAAAGATAATTGAAAATTTGTGAATTACTGAATTTATTTTGAAATTAAATTGAGTAATATAAATTTACTGAGGACATCATTTGATTTTAAATGAGGGTTTTTTGGTATTCTATGATCTTATTATTTTATCTGATGAAGTATATTATTTTGTAAAAACATAATTGGAAGAGCTCAATTTAAATTAGACCAGTATTGTTTAGAAACAAATTTTATTTTTAGGTACAAGGTACATAGTTTTTCAGTTATTTAGTCTTTACTGCTTCCTATACTAGTCCATAAAATTTTGACCCATCATTTATATTCATGATGAAATTCTTAACAATTCCACTTATCATGACATTTTTCCTTCTTAAAACTGCATAAAGCTCAAAGTTTGATATAGTGCCTAAACTAAAGTAGGAAAATTTCTTTAGCTTTGCAAATAGGCACACTGAATGAAATATGCAACATTAAGAACATCTTCAGATGGATTTAAGGGCACACTAGTCTCTTAAGAGCTCTGCCAATTAGGGGCAAAACAATATACAGTTTTTTTCTTTTTTTTAACCCAAGGACGTCAAAAAATTCTCTATAATAGAGAATTATTTTTCCTGCTCTCTTTTTCTTTCTGCGTTTGAGAAGTGAATAAAATGTCTATGTACTCAATATTAGCAAACAGAGAAAACGAATGAATACAATTGTAATTTCCTAATGGTGAATCCAAATAAGGAATAATGATCATAATAGAATGTCAGCCCCAAATCCATATTTGTAGATTGTGAGAATTAAAGTAGAAAAAAAAGAGATTATGCATCATGAGACGATTAATTTCCCAGAACTAGGAACAAGCACTATTATGAGGAAAGAGTATTGAGTGAGAGACATTATAAGACTTATTTTTGAGGACTAGTTTTGCATTTCATAGTTTTTTAATCTTTAGTCATTAAATTATACCTTCATAATAACTCCATTGTCGATATTAAGTGAGATAATGTGCATGTAAACTTAAAGCATAAGATAACCCAAAAGAAATAAGCTTTTTTCTGACATTTATGTAAGTTAGTGAATTTCATATTTTTGTACTTCTCTGATGTAGTAAAATTCATCTTTGAAATCCCAATGTTGTTCTTATTTCAAAGCTTCATAATTGGAATTATAGTCATTAGATACATAAAGCCATGGGATAAGATGATGTCACTGAACAAAGCAGTTTATACACAGTAAATCATTCCAAGATTTACAGGCAGGGTACAGTAGAAGCAATTAGTAAAGCCTGAACCGGGAAACCAAGAAGAAAATCACAGAAAAGTGTTTCCAAAATAAAGGCTAAGAACAGTGAATGGAAATATCACCGTGATATCAAGAAACATAAAAACAGAAAATCAGCCACTGTATTTGGCAATACAGATGTTCGTAGTAAGCATGATAATGATTTCAAGGCAGGCTAAGGTGGCTCAGCAGGCAGAGTTCTCACCTGCCATACCAGAGACCAGGGTTCCATTCCTGGTGCCTGCCTATGCAAAAAAACAAAAACAAAAACAATAACAATTTTAGTATTTGGAGAGGAAGCTAGATAAGGTAGAGGCATTAAATGTTAGAAGACGTATACGCAGATGGTATTCATATCCGTGAGAGTGGATGAACTCATCCATAAAGAATCTTTAGAGAAAATGAGGAGAATATAGAAGAGTCAAATCAGCTCATCAAGAGATTTGCTTCTGAGAAGGATATTGGTTATGTTGTCAAGAGCAGTTTCAATAATAGGACAGAGATCTACTTTGGCTGCATAGGAGAGAAGGATTCGAGCCAGCTCACAGTGCATGCTGGCAATAAATAGCTTAATATCATCTGGATACAGGAATGTAGGTTTGAGGGTGGTGACTAGTATAACTTACCATCATAAGAAAAAAAAGATCACATGATGTGGGTAGCAACAAGGAGGATGCCAGGCTATGAGCCAATTTATGGAGAGAAGGTGAGTCTGCGAACAAGGACACAAGATTAGGGTGAGTTAAGTACTGGATCCGAGGGCTCCTTATATATTGAATTTTTCTTATATTCTATTGGCATATTCAGGCCCTGTTCCTGCTCTAAAATGACCCCACCCAAAACTGTTCTCTCCATTCTCCTGGCCAACCTAAAATATATCTTCATCTTTCCTAAGATGAGTTTTTTTTCTATGTAGCAGTAGAGCATGAGATTGCAAAGGATCAGGTTATAATTGTAAATTGAGCCATATTGTAGAATACCTGGAAAATCTAAGTAAAAATCTTTGAATTTTGAGGTGTTAGGTAAATCCCAGGCAGATATTACAAGGATGCTCAAGATATCTTTGGTGTTCCTAGGAAGATTTAAAAATGAAGGTGAAAATTAGAAATAAGGACTCACTCTAATGAGGGATAAAAGTGAAAGGCATAGATAGAAATTAAACATTAAAACCAAATCAATTTTTAAAGGACTGATATTGAGTGTAAATGTTAGGGGATATACCTGAATGCATGTATGAGTATGATCGGATATAGAAAATATATGGAGAAAAACTAGAAGAGTATAAGTGCGGAGATCTGACAGTCACAACAGAAGGATTAATATGCACAGTACAGTTTATGACAAATACAAAGATGTTTTAAGGTTTTAACTGAAGTAGGAGAATGAGAAAACTAGTAGGAATCTTTAAATTCCCACATCAGTTAAAACCCAGTATGAAGTGTTTACTTCGTTCAGATTCACCAAATGGTTGTCTAATTGTCATATGATTATGTATAAATCTCCATGGTAATAAATAATCTAATTCAAATTTTTAATCAAAACCCATTATTAAGTTTCAGAGAAAGTAAACTTTTCTGGCAAGGGATATTCTTTCTGATCATAAATCATACTTTATCGACTAAATTTAATAGTACATTTTAATTACTTTTGATCCTTCTTGGATCTTTTTTCATGCCACACCCATTTTCTAAAGTTCCTTGATATCAACATGAAATGTACTGATACCAAAATAATATTAACATATTCAACTAACTTCTCTTTAGGTATGTGCTGCTTTTGTAACTGATGTTTCTGATATTGGTAATTGAGCATGTTCTAATTTCCTCTTCTAGCTGAGAAGGGAAATGGCACTAAATTCCAAGTCCTTCACTTCAGATGTTTATTATAAGACAATTTTGAATAGTTAGTTGCATGAAGTATAAAAGTCACTTTTCAAAATGTCATGAAAATAATAACAACCACCTGAGTTCCTACAAAGTATTGAGGACACCAGGAAGTTTTTAATGTCTTTGAATTCTGAAACATGGTGTACTAGATTCCATTAGAACAAACAGGTTACACAGTTTCTCAAAATAAATGACACATAAACTAAAATAATATTTAACTATTTCAGTGTTTTGTGTATAAGGAATTTTGAAAATTAAGCCAATTCAAATTATTTTACTTGAAGATAGGTGGGAAAAAGGAAGTAGGAAAGGGAAATCACATTTGCTTAGCAACAATAACAATGCAAACTTTCAATTTGAAATATTTATTTGCACATGACAGCCAGTCAACAAATACTTGTTAATTAAAGCTTATTCAGGGTGGGCCACAGTAGCTCAGTGGCAGAGTTCTCGCCTGCCATCTGCAAGACCCGGGTTTGATTCCCGGTGCCTGTCCATGCAAAAAAAAAAAAAAAGAATCTACAGATAAGTGATACAGAATTTAAGGATTCTCACTGAAGCTAAATTATGTGCAAGTCTTTATTCAGAATCTATTTACTGCTTCCATTGTACTATTTTGGTATTGTCTGAAGTCTGACCTCATCTGATGCCAGCAGGCAAAAGAAAAGAAGGCAGAAATAAGGAATGTTCTATGATTACTGACCATTTTTATCAGCTTTTGTACTTTATCTAAAATGGACCCTTAGCCTTTGTTATTTTTGCATGCAGTTCATAAATAGCTCAGAAATGTCAACCATGACACTAGTAATTAACCACTGCTTGAGATATTACTTTAATGACACTATGGCTTGGGGGAGTGGGTTATAGCTCTCAAAATTATTTAGTTTCCATATAATGAAATATTTCCATTATCCACACCTCCAGTTTGGTGGCCAGTGTTTCAACTGCTGCTATTCAAATGAAAAATGAGTACATTTTCTGTACAAGAATTCTCATTTTCAAGGCAAGCAAATCTAACCTATTGAAAACCAATCTCTTCATTTACAAGACACCTCCAGAGAATAAAAATAATAAAAAAAAAAAAGATGGAAAGGATGATTTAATATTGTGACATGCTAATTTACTTGAGATTCAAGATGACAAAAGATCTGACAGGAAATAAAGCATTTTTGAAAGTTTCGGTAAGGTGACAAAATTGAATCAGATGGTAACATTTATAGAAAGTAGCAACTTCTGTGAGTGACCATTTATCAGAATGGATTGACTAAGTTTAAGTAGACATGTCCAGCATATAAAACAAGGTAAAGAAGAGAATGCACAGAAAAATTATTTTTGCAAACAAAACATAAGGCTATTTTTGGATGCACTATTTTTCAATGCAGTATTTCCTTCAGCATTTTGGGAAAGAAACAAACATTGCTGCTATCACTACTTGAAAAACTGATTTTTTTTTTTCTTTTACATGCCAGAATCAGCAGGACTTAGAAAGTCTACTTCATTTTACTTTGTAACTAGTGAAACTTTAGCAGTCTGTTTCAAAGTGTATGAAGCGTTTTCATTCAATAAGTTATTTTTCTGCATGCATTGTTTGCCTAACAATGCAAAGAAACACATAACAAATTGTGAAACCGTAGTTAAAATAACTATATTTCTTCCTTAAAAAAAGAAGTTGCAAGAAAACACTTAAGATTTTCTCTGATGAATGAGTTTTTTGTGGTGTAAAAGGTTAATTTCTCCAAATATCAATGTTTAAACTTCTAGGAACGAAAATTGTATAAGTTGGGTTGATTACATAGAATGTATAGTGATAGGTCATCTTATTTTCATCTTATTTTTTCATTTCTTATAATAAAGGAAGGAATTTGCATAAAAAGTTGCTGATTCCTGTCCAGCACAAGTTAAGAAAATCAGGACGCTTCTTTAAGAAATTTTTAAATTTTAATTTGTGCAAATACAAATATACATAAACAGAAGAGAAATTACATGGGGAAAGAGACTGAGCTCAGAGTTCACAAATGACCTGGCAGAAACATTGAGACTTTCCATTTTCATCTTCTGAAAGTCATCTAGAGGCTTTATTTATTACCAGTTATTTTCCCAGCATTGAGCTGTACACCACTGGGCCAAGTCAGAGCTCTTGTGACTAAATGGTGTTGAAGAATTCGGGCAAAGAGAATGTGATCATTAAGAGAAACCCATAACTTGCAAGCTCATGTATAGCCTGAAGGTAAGTACAGGACAGCACACAAGCAGTAAAACATCCTTAAATATAAAGTACTGGAGACAAAAGTAATAAGGGCCATGTATCTGTCTTTCAATAAGAAGGAGACAGAACTAAATTAATTCAGGTATTATCATTCCTAAGTAGGATCAATTTCAGAACTTCCTTGTATTAAAAAATACCTATGTAGTCAGTTCTTTCTTTATAACATAAAAAATAAAATAAAATAAACTGTAGTGATTCAATCATATACAACCCCCAAGACATTAAAGTGATTTTTTTAAAGGAAATGTAACATTTTGATACTTCTGAAAATACTGGGTTTCACTTTGGAGGAATCTGCTTGTAAAAGAAGAAGAAGAAGAAGAAGACCGAGAATGACAAGGACAAGGAAAAAAGGAAAAGAGGAGGAGAAGGAAGAGAAGAACGTAAGTTCGAGTTGCCGAGGGAGAAGAGTTGCATGCATGAGCACAGGCATTGGACAAAGCTCTGCACATGTCGGGGAGGGAATACTGATTTCCTTAACTCAGAAAGAAAACTCAAAATTGGAGAGCAGGGCAAAAGCTTTGGTCCTCATGTTGTTAATAAAACTATTAATCATGATTTCCTGAGTAAGAGGTAGTTGAATGGGTGTAAGGAAAAGTAGTACAATGAGAGTAGGATAATAACATCTCAATATGAACCAGGAACTTAAAGGTCTCCCTTCAAGTTCATCAAACCTTCTCTTTGATGTTACATTCCCAGTGGAAATGAATCTGTCAGCTTAGTTATTGAATGAAGAAAAGCCTGTGATTTATTAATATTAACTTCCTAATGATGAGTTCCAAATTGATTAAACAAAAGAAGATGCCTCCCTTGTGAAAGCCTCAAGTTTCATAAATGAGAAATACCATGGCAAAATGAGAGGTATTTGATCAAGTCCTGTGTCTAAATATTCACGACTTCGTTCGCTATTCATTAGGTTGTTTCTCCCTGAACTGTCTTCATAGAAAATTCACATATCACAATTCCAGCCAAACTGATCATTAAGAGAAATCCCCAACTCAACATAACATATGAATTAACAGTGCTTTGGGAAGGCCTCACTGCTCAGTAGGCTGGAGACTAATTAAAGGAAACCACTGAAGCTGAACAAGCCATACAGCAGTTACCCAAAAGGTAAAAGAACAAACTCCATTCTCAATATTCTTTAGAATACGTGGTAATGGAATTTAAGGTTTGCTTTTAGAATTTTAACTTTATGAAGAATGGTGTTAACTGAATACCACCCAATGCCTACTAAAACTTAACTGAAAGCAGCTATATTTGGGGAAAGTTTTCTAAAGGATATTTAATACATCTGTTCTGGTAAACTCTTAATATCATCACTGCATTGGCAAAACACACTGAGACTTGGCCTTATATGAGTAACCCAACTTGCCATGCTCCACGACCACTGCATGCTAACCAAACACACCCATGGGCATGCAGCGCACACATGCTCATATCGGCATGCTACATCCTCAAAATTGCTTCTACTGACTGCATTTTAGAATGGGGGCATGGGATTACATTGAGGGTTAGAAGAAATCTTACTGCTGGAATTATTAGGAAAGGGTATTTGGAGTTGAAGAGTAATTACAGTGCCTTCTTTATGAAGATCCTTGGGAGAAATGTCTTTACGATCTTAGTTTCAGGAATATATATGCTTTTTTCCAATTAATTAGTTTTCTTTCCTCTTTTGGACACTGTGAATCATGTATCTGATCACTTTTCTCTCTTAGCATTGGCTAAAAGAAAGCTGGCAGTTCATTAGTGTTCTGCTGGAAGTAAATATAAAGTTCTCAAGGTATTTATTTTCTTTTAGCCTCATTTCTGACTCCATGTAATATCTCATCTTATATTTGTCCCCTACCTAGTTCTTTCATTTTTTCTGATGTTTTTATCTTATATCTTTTATATCTGCATTTGGTACATTAAACACTTTTATGAATACACCTTAATGAAAAACCTTTTTCAAATAAAATTAGAGATGGAAAGAAGTAAACCTTCCTAAAGGCAAATAATTGTTTTGTTTTATTACTTTAATCATCCAGGTATTTGAGGGTAGAATTTGGGAACAATACTTAACCCACCATCAACTGTATAGCAGCTTTAATAGGAAAAATAGAAAAACAAAATACAAAAGCCATTATAGAAATATACTCAATTGTGAAATTTCCATTTTCTCATAAAGAAATTAGTTACATACAAAAGACTTTCAGTCAACAAGGCACTTTTGAAATCTGATTTTCATTCAACATAATTAGATTAGAAGTCTTTAAATTTAACTAACATAAGTCTAGGCTTATTTTTAGTGACTTAGATACAATTCAATAGAAGCTCAAATCTTTTCTTCAGTGGAAATCCTGTTTAGGTCCACAGGAGCTACAGTTCCCTTTCCTTCAATTTGAATATACACAAAGACAAAGTAGCTTAATTTTTTAAATTATTGGACTGTGCAAAATACTGCTTTATCAGTGTTTAATGCTGTATTATCATATTACAGAGAATGGAATGATTTTCAGATGAATAGTAGAAAAAACTTCTATTGAGTACAGCACTTTTCTAGGTATTGCTACAACTAATATTCTAGTTTCATAAGAGATATCTTCGCAATCACTGAGAATGATTAAAGCATCTGTTTAACAGAATAATTTAAAATATATTTTAAAGAAAAAACTATGAACATAAATATATATCATATTGCTAAATTAAGTATCTATGATTAATCAATGGGATTTTTTATATAAGGTAGGGAAATATATTATATTCTGATGATCCATCAACTAGCCCTAAGGGTTGGACAGCTAATAAATTGTCATTTGGTAGCATGGTATATCTCCTCTATGCCACTAGAGGTCTGCTAATAAATTTTATTAAAGTAAAAGAAATATTTAGATATAATTAATCTCATATAAGTAAAATATTTACTGTATATCTCTATGTCTTTAAACTTAGATTGATCCATGTTACAAAGCCAATGAGAACTATGTTTCAGTGTCATATAAAGAAACTGTGGCATAATTTAATGAGTTTTTAACAAGAAGAAATGAAATATATGATTTATAAATGTATTAGTGTCTACTTGATGAACCATCAGTCCGAACTGATAAAAAAAATTACAACTCATGGTTTTGTAATGCCTTATAATGGAAACTTCTTGTAGATATGAAGCCTGGCCCTGCTAAGGTTACTTTGTTCATTCTGCACTTGCTACCCTTGATAGAATTAAGTAATTGTGTGGCCGTGTGAGAGGATGTCTTAAAGGTAGATTGTTTTAAAATTATTACTGTTGATTATTACCTGGCACCTAAGATGCGCCAAAATTATATTTTCAAAGTTCAAATCTTACAAGTTAGAAACTGGTCAGCAATAGATGCTAATAGTGATTGCAAAAAGAAATAATAGCAGACCATGGTCTAATAGCATGGAACAGGTTGTATTTCCTGAAAAACCTACCAGTAAAGAAATCTATGCATTCCAGATTCCCTTTCTGCCTGCAATTGTACTTATTGTTGCAGTATACCAAATTTATTTCACTTGTTGAAATGTCTATGAATAATCATCTGAACCAGTGCAGGTAATTTGTGTAAAAGAGATACCCAAAAGTTCAGAGGGTTAACTTAAAATGAAAGTTAGAATTAGAAATTCAGTTGTCAGTGTTAAGATATCAGATTGAAATAGCATTATATAGTTTTCCTCCTAGGATATCATGAAAAGATGAGAAAATAACTTAGTGTATTTATAAAAATAATAAATCAATCTAACAAGCAAAGGAGCTTAGTCTAAGTAATGATTTTTAAAAATCAGTGAAAGAAAAAAATAAACAGAATTCTGGAATGAAGCAGAAGTTATCCGTTCACTTCAATTTCTTAAGTTACTCCAGTTTCCCAAAGCTATGCTAGCAAACTGACAAAGTTCAGAGAATTCGAATACTACCTAGTTTCCAGTGGCTGCAGTAACAAATTAACACAAACTTGATGAGTTAAAATAGAAGGTTTTTCCCTTGGAGTTCTGAGCCAGAGGTCCAATGTAAATATTATTGGCTGAAATCAAGGTATCAGCAGGGCTGCACTCCCTTCCAAAGGTCCAGGAGAAAATCTGTTCCTTGTCTCTTCCAGCTCCTAGAGGCTGTAGGCCTTACTTGATTGTGCCTATGACACTCTGATCTCTGCTTCCATCTCTACATGTCTTTACATCACCTCTTCTTCTGTCTGTGTCATCCCCCTCTCCCTCTCTCTTACAAGGGCATTTGTGTTGGTATTTAGAGACCACTCAGATAATCAAAGATCATCTCCCCAACATAGAGTTACTTAATCACTTTGTAAAGATTGTTTTTCCAAATAAAGTAGCATTTACAGGTTCCAGAGTGTGGTGGCTAAGTTCAAGGGTCAACTTGGCTAGGTTATGATATCCAGGTGTTTGTCAAGCAAGCACTGACCTGATTGGTGCTATGAGAGTATTTCATAGATGGGTTTAAATCTTTAGTCAATGAATTACATCTATGGATGATCATATATATCATCAAGGAAGGAGATTGTCTTCAACAATGAGAGGAATCTCATTATCCAATGAGCTGAAGGCCTTCAAGGGAGAACTGAGGATTTGAGCAGGAGAAAGAATGCTAGCCAGCTTCTCTTGGGAAATTCAATATCACTTTCATCAGAGTTTCCAACTTGCAGCCCAAACTACAGAACTCAGACTTGTTAATCCCCATGGTCTTGTGCACCAATTCCTACAATAAGTCTCTTAATATCTATGGATGGATCGATAGGTAGGGACATAGAAACTGCTGGTTCTGTTTCTCTGGAGAATTCTGACTAATATACAATTAAAATATTTGAGGGTACATTTTTTTCATCCTACCATGACTACCAAATCTAGAAAGGAGTGAATTCATTCATTTTCTTTAGAAAAAGCACAATAAAAAATCATTAGGGGGAAATTTTTAATGAAAACTAGAAAATAAACAAACAGGGTGAACATGTATAAGAGAAGAGAAGTTTGATGGCTACACATTGAATTGTGGAAATGTGACACAGCCGAAGGTTTTTGAGCAGTAGCATAACTCCCTGAGCCAGAAGGAGTAAATTCCAGTACACATTACCTTTAACAAATGCATCAGAAGAGACAGCAAGGCATGTGCTTTTTATAAGAAATTGTGCTCGAATTCCACTATCTTGTCCTGCCTCCTTAACATCATTTCACAAAACTACAGAAGAGCCTGAAGAATGCAAAACTTTCATCCTTAAATCTGTCTCAAAAGAGGAGACAAATTGTCCCAAATACAGGGAGAAAAAATTCAAAATTAATAGAATGTCAGAGCCACCCAAAGATTAATAAATTAAAATAAAATAGCATTTCAAATATAGTAATACATGGAAAGAAGGGAGGAAGGAAGAAATAAAAATATAAATAAAAAATTAATTAGAAAAGAGGAAAGAAAGAAAACATAAACACAAATAATAAAATGAAACTCCTTTGAGATTAATAAAGGATGACTTTTAAAAAGGCAAAATCATGACTTTCTTTCAAATATAAAATGAGCATTTTTTTTTTTTTTTACATGGGCAGGCACCAGGAAGTTAACCTGGGTCTCCAGCATGTCAGGCAAGAATTCTGCCAGTGAGCCACCATGGCCCACCCTAAAATTAATGTGTTTTAAGTAATTTATTTGATTCATTATTAATGAGGGAACTAGTGTGATGTGACACTCATTTCAATGGAAAAACCAAGAATGGATAAATTTATGTATCAGGAATATTGAAATATATGTGGCAATGGAGGCAAAACTAGATTCATCCACAGTAGAGATGCGTGTTACTAAGGGTTCTGTAGAGAAACAGAACAGGAGAGATCTATAAATATGAGATTTATAAAAGTGTCTCATGCAACTGTCGGAATGAAAGAGTCCAAAATCCATACAGCAGGCTGTGCAGCTGGCAGCTTTGATGAAAGGTCTGGACAAACTTCACAAGAGATGATGGCTGGCTGAAGAAGCAGTGAAAGAGTCTTTCTTGTTCCATAAAAACCTTTGACTGATTGCACTATCTCATTGTGGAGGTGTGCCTTAGTTGATCAGAGATGTAATCAGCCACAGATGCAATCAACTGACTGATGATTTCATACACCAGCCATCTGGTTTATCAACCAGCAATGGTCATGCCATGCTTGTCTGACCAGATAACTGGACATCATCACTTGGCCAAGTTGACACCAGAACCTAACCATCACAAGGAGGCAAATCAATTGAACTTCCAACTTGACAGAATTTATTTACATTTCTATACAAAAAAATTTGTATTGTTATCAATGATCTAAAACTTAAGACTTGTAAAATGCTCAAAAGCACTGAAAGCCTACAATCAGAGAACCTGGAGAATAAGCTCTAGACAATGCATAATTCTCTACTGAAAACACTGGTAAACTTTTTTGCTTATTCTAAATCTCATTACCAGTTTAAAAGCAAAATAATGAAATTGAAAAGATCACATATGTAAGGAAACTATTATAGGACTAAACCAACATCATATAAAATAAATGCGTAATTTAGATTGAGAAACAGAATAGAGACTGCTGAAAGTAAGATTATGGATCTTGAAGTAAAGCTGAAGATAATCATAATGAATGCAAAGGAAAAGCACAGAAATATGAAAGCAATTAAGGAGAAGCTCCGCTAACAAGGTCCTATGTAACCCAATTCTCCATTTCCTCTATGACACCATCATTTACTCTTCTTCCCCTCAATCCTCTACTTCAACCACCCTGCCATTCTTGCTATTTCTCATATGCACCTGGTGTGCTTCAACCTCAGAGCATTGGCACTGGGTTTCTTCTGGTAATAAAGGAGATCCTCCATATATTTGCATGTGTCACCCTCTCATCTCCTTCAGGCTTTCTCTCAAGTGTCATGTCATCTTCTCAGAAAAAGCTTCTAAGTACCCCATTTAAAATTGCAGTTTACCACCAGACTGGTTTTCCCTATTTTCTTTTTCTAGTTTATTTTTTCCATAGAAATTAGCATCTTCTGGCCTATTTGAGTACTTTATATGCATGCAATGGATTGCTAAGCTCTATGATAGCAGAAATGTTTTGTGCTGCTGCATCCCCAGCATAGGGAATAGCACCTGGCATGTGATAGGGATTCAATAAATATTGCTTGATTGAATGATTCACTGCAGGCCTTCAAGAGAGTAATCAGCAACTGGAACAATGTACTTAAAATCATGATGCAAGATAATCTCCCTGAAATGAAAAAACATATGAAAATAAAAATTGAAAGGCCATTAAAAATAATTTTATAATGAGAATATAAAACTAAGCTCCTAAACTTTAAAGACAACCGTATTTATGAGGGATACAGATGGAAAAGTCCAATCAACAAAGAGTAAAATTATACAAAGAGCAAAATTTACAAAGGGTAAAAATAAGGCTGATCTCATACCTATTCAGAAAAACATCTACTCATGGAAGAATATAGTGCAACTTCTATAACATTCTGAGGGAAAATATGACTAAAGGATACTGTCATGGTCAGGTTCATGTGTCAACTTGGCCAGGTGGTGATACCATTTGTCTGGTTGGGCAAGTGCTGGCCTGTCTTTTGCTATGAGGACATTTCATAGAATTAAATCATGATCATTCCAGCTACATCCATAGCTGATTCCATTTGTCTCTTCTTTAATGAGTGATGCTTAATGTAATCACCAGAAGCCTTTTAAGGAGGATTCAGAAGACACAGACTCTCTTCCTGCTTCAGCCAGCAAGCCTCTCCTGTGGAGTTCATCCATACCCTCCATCAGAATTATCAGCTTCACAGCCTGTCCTACAAATTTTGGACTCTACATTCTCACAGAACCCTAACTAATACAACTTGGTACCAGGAGTGGTTCTTAAGAAACAGAATCTTAAAAATGGGTTTTTATGAATGGTTTCCTAAAGTGACTGGACTCAAAGGCACTAAGGACTCTGATTCCTATAATCAGAATGACATTGCCTATCCATGGAGTGAGTTGGCAAAAGAGATAGTCAAAATATCACCAATCAATTTTTCTACTGCTTCATTTGTACAAGGCCAGGCTCTGGGGGATAATGTTTTTGACACCTTTATGGAGCTTTGTGGAAATAGTAACTATAGAGATGTTGACTGGTTGTTGTTAGATACACTGTACACATCAATGAGTGAAAGGGACGGGTTTAAGGCTTAGAACGAGAAGCTTAAGCACTGTCTGACAGATGTAGACATTTCTCTGAGTGCCCTGAAGGAATATCTTATCTCCTGTAGCTGTAGATGTGAGATCTCTGAAAATCAGACTCAGAATCTTATTGTTAGAGTAGCAACTTTATAATATAAACTGAAATCTCAATTTTGCATGGTGTCTGCTGTTAAAGTGAGGGCATTAATTGGAAAGAAGTGGGACCCAGAAAAATGGGGTGGTGACATATGAATTGATAATGATGTCTGTGGAGAGGCTGAAACCCTAGGTCATGCTGAGCCTTCTCTAGATAACCCTGTAATAGTCTGCCCTGAGGACATAGCCAGTCCACCTCCAGCCTGCCTTGAGAAATTGGCCTCCTAACCTCCACTTGAAGGGATTAGCCCTAGAGTGATTAATCCTGTTTCACCAGATGAAACTGCAAATGAATGCCCTGAAGAAAATGGCTTGGAAGATACTTCTAATTCTTTTCATGGCCCACACCCCACCACCCCTCATTTCTTCCAGCCCTATAACTATACTGAAGTCCCAACAATCCCCTAAAGGTGAGGTACAAAGTATCACACATGAGGAGGTACATTACACTCCAAAAGAACTGTGTGAGTTTGCCAGTTTATATAGACAGAAATCAGGACAATATATGTGGCAATGGTGTTTAAAGGTGTGGGATAATGGTGGGAGGAATACAAGGTTGGATCAGGCTAAATTTACTGATATGGGCCCACTAAGCAGAGATTCTGCATTTAATGTTGAAGCTTGAGGGGGTAGAAAAGGCATTAACAGTTTGTATGGCTGGCTGGCTGAAATATGGATCAAAAGGTGGCTGACATTACCTGAGGTTGAAATGCCAGAACTGCCCTGGTATAATGTAGATGAGGGGATCCAAAGGCTTAGAGAGATTAGAATGTTAGAGTGGGTTTATCATGAAAACCCTGTTTTTATACCCCAGGAATGTCCGGAGGACATAAATTTCTGAGACTAGCACCATCATCCCTGAAGAGCTCTGTAGTTGCACTTCTCTGTAGGTCAGATATTACAGTAGGAACTGTTGTCACTGAGCTGGAATCCTTAAACACAATAGGGATGACTGGATCTCAAGTTGGCAGAAGCCAGGTGGCAGCACTTAATCGCCAAAGACAGGGTGGACCTGGTTATTATAATAGACAGCAAATTCAAAGCAGGAGTCAAATTAATCTGGCTCGCAGAGATTTGTGGTGTTGGCTAGTAAGTCATGGGGTAACTAGAAATACAATAGATAGGCAGTCTACTAAATTCTTGTTTGAGCTGTATAAACAAAAGCACTCTAGGCCAAGTGAACAGAAGTCTAACCTGAATTACAAAAACACAGAGTCATGGTCCCTTAATCAATTTCCAGACTTGAAACAGTTTACAGACCCAGAGCCCCTTGAATGAAGGGGAGGCCAGGTCCCTTTGGGGGAGAACACTGTTACACTGCCACAAATCTATACTGCTAATCTTTCCCCAAAACTTCCCCAAGAAGACTGATGGCCTTTTACCAGAGTAACTGTGCATTGGGGGAAAGGAAATGTTCAGACATTTGGGGGATTATTAGACACTGGTTCAGAAGTGACATTAATTCTAGGGGGCCCAAAACGTCACTCTGGTCCACCAGTCAGAGTGGGAGCTTATAGAGGTCAGGGATCGATGAAGTTTTAGCTCTGGTCTATCTCACAGTGCAACCAGTGGGGCCTAGGACCCATTCTGTAGTTATTTCCCCAGTTTCACAATGCATAATTGGAATAGACATACTGAGTAGCTGACAGAATCCCCACATTGTCTTTCTAACTCATGGACTGAGGGCTATTATGGTGGGGAAAGTCAAGTGGAAGCCACCAGAACTGCCCCTACCTAGCAAAATAGTAAATCAGAAGCAATACCAGATTCCTGTAGGGATTACAAAGAGTACTGCCACTCTTAAGGACTTAAAGGGTACAGGGGTGGTGATTCCCACAACATCCCCATTCAACTCTCCTATTTGGCCTGTGCAGAAAACAATGGGTCTTGGAGGATGACAGTGTACTATTGTAAGCTCAACCAGGTGATAACTCCAATTGTAGCTGCTGTTCTGGATGTGGTATCACTGCTTGAGCAAATCAATACGTCCTCTAGTACCTGATATGCAGCTATTGATTTGGCAAATGCCTGTTTCTCAATAGCTATTAGTAAGGACCATCAGAAACAGTTTGCTCTCAGCTGACAAGGTCAGCAATGTACTCTCACTGAAATATATCTCCACTCTCCAGCCCTATGTCATAATCTTGTCCACAGGGACCTTGATTGTTTCTCCCTCCCACAAGACATCACTCTAGTCCATTATATTGATGATATCATGTTGATTGGACCTAGTGAGCAAGAAGTAGCAACTACTGTAGACTTACCAGTAAGGTGTTTGCATGTCAAAGGATGGGAGATAAATTCAACAAAAATACAGGGGTCTTCCACCTCAGTGAAATTTCTAGGTATCCAGTGGTGTGGGGTATGTTAAGGTATTCCTTCTAAGGTGAAGGATAAGTTGCTGCATCTGGCCCCTCCTACAACCAAAAAAGAGGCACAACGCCTAGTTGGTCTGTTTGGATTTTGGTGACAACATTTTCCTCATTTAGGTGTACTACTCCAGCCCATTTATCTAGTGACCAGAAAATCTGCTAATTTTGAGTGGGGACCTGAACAAGAGGAAGCTCTGCGACAGGTTCAGGCTTCTGTACAAGCTGCTCTGCCACTTGGACCGTATGATCAAGCAGATCCAATGGTGCTGGAAGTGTCAGTGGCAAAAAAGTGCTGTTTGGATGCTGTGTTTCTATAGGAGAATCACAATGCAGACCCTTAGGATTTGGGAGCAAAGCCTTACCATCTGCTGCAGATGACTATTCTCCTTTTGAGAAACAGCTTTTGGCCTGCTACTGGGCCTTAGTGGACACCGAATGCTTAACCTTGGGCCACCAAGTTACCATAAGACCTGAGTTGCCTATCATGAGCTGGGTGTTGTCTTACCCACCAAGCTATAAAGTTGGATGTGCACAGCAGCACTCCATCATAAAATGGAAATGATATATACCAGATAGGGCCAGATGGTTCAGCATGATAAGCAAGTACCACCCAAAAGTGAACAGCTGCAGCACTTCAACCCCTTTCTGGCGTGTCCTTGAAGGCCAGTGGTGAGGGGAAATCCTCCCAGTGGGCAGAACTTTGAGCAGTGCACCTGGGTGTCCATTTTGCTTGGAAGGAAAACTGGCCATGGTGGTGGGTTGATTACATTGGACCACTCCTTTCATGGAAGGGACAGAGATTTGTTCTAACCAGAATAGACATGTACTCCGGATAAGGGTTTGCTTTCCCTGCACACAATGCGTCTGCCAAAACTACCATCCGTGGGCTTACAGAATGCCTTACATATTGTCATGATATTCCACACAGCATTGCTTCTGATCAGGGAACACACTTCACAGCAAATGAAGTATGGGAATGGGCACATGCTCATGGAATTCTCTGGTCTTACCATGTTCCCCATCATCCAGAAGCAGCTGGATTGATAGAACATTGGAATGGCCCTTTGAAAACTCAATTATGTTGCCAACTAGGTGGTAATACCTTGAAGGACAGGGGTAATGTTCTCCCGTAAGCTGTATATGCTCTGAATCTGCATCCACTGTATGGTGCTGTTTCTCTCATAGCTAGGATCCATGGGTCCAGGAACCAAGGAGTAGAAATGGGAGTGGCACCACTCACTATTACCCCTAGTGATCCACTAGGAAAATTTTTGCTTCTTGTCCCTGCAATCCTGAGCTCTGCTGGTCTACAGGTTTTAGTTCCACAAGGGGGAGTGCTTCCACCAGGAGAAACAACAACGATTACATTGAACTCGAAGTTAAGACTGCCAACCGGTCACTTTGGGCTATTTGTGCCACTGGATCAACAAGCCAAGAATGGGATTACATTACTGGCTGGGGTGATTGTCCCTGACTATCAGGGAGAAATAGGACTGCAACTACATAATGAAAGTAAAGAATTTTCCTGGAATATAGAAGATCCCCTATGACATCTTTTAGTACTACCATGCCCTGTTATTAAAATCAATGGAAGACTGCAGCAGCCCAATCCAGGCAGAACCATCAATGACTCTGAAACTTCAGGAATGAAGGTTTGGGTCACCTCCCCAAGCAAAGAACCACAGCCAGCTGAAGTGTTTGCTAAGGGTAAAGGGAACATGGAATGGGTAGTGGAAGAAGGTACTGATAAATATGAACTATGACCACATTATCAGATACAGAAATGAGGACTGTATTGCCATTCTGTTCATGTTATACTATTTAAGGTGCAAGATATCAAGTTTAAGAATGAATATTACCCAAGGACTTGCACCCTATTCTGGAGAGATTTAATGTATTTACAATTATATGCAGGACAGTAGAGTATTGTTAGGTGAGAAAAAAATGTCTTTTATTGTTTTCTATTTAGAAATTAGGCATGGTTTAAGGTGATGAGTATAACTGCCAAGTTGGCAAGGGGTGGACTGTCATGGTCAGGTCCATGTGTCAACTTGGCCAGGTGGTGGTACCTGTTTGTCTGGTTGGGCAAGTGCTGGCCTGTCTTTTGCTATGAGGACATTTCATAGAATTAAATCATGATCACCTAAGCTGCATCCACAGGTGATTCCATTTGTAAGCAGCCAAGGGGAGTGTCTTCTTTAATGAGTATGCTTAATCTAATCACTGGAAGCCTTTTAAGGAAGAGATGGGCTCTCTTTCTGCTTTGGCCAGTGAGCCTCTCCTGTGGAGTTCATCCAGACGCTCCATCAGAATCATCAGCTTCACAGCCTGACCTACAGATTTTGGACTCTACATTCCCATGGTTACGTGAAACACTTTTATAAATTTTATATTCATAAACATTTCCTGTTGATTCTGTTTCTCTGGAGAACCCTAGCTAATACAGATACTTTTTTAAGTCAAGATGTTATTCATTTAAAAGTCAACATAGGATATTCAGGTAAACATGCATAATTGAATCCATAAACATCTATTCTATTCTCTCTGCACACCCCAATATAATTATTGCTAAATTAATTTTGATGGCATAAACCTAAGAATGTGATAAAGGCAAAAGAATAAAATAATCACAATATTTTAGAAGCTTAAAATAAAATACTACTGTCATGGTCAGGTTCATGTGTCAACTTGGCCAAGTTGTGGTACTTGTTTGTCTGGTTGGGCAAGTGCTGGCCTGTCTGTTGCAATGAGGACGTTTCATAGAATTAGATCATGATCATGTCAGCTGCATCCACAGCTGATTCCATTTGTAATCAGCTAAAGAGTAGTGTCTTCTGTAATGAGTGATGCTTAATCTAATCATGGGAAGCCTTTTAAGGAGGATTCAGAAGAGAAAGGCTCTATTCCTGCTTCGGCTGGTGAGCCTCTCCTGTGCAGTTCATCCAGACCCTTCATCGGACTTGTTGAATTCACAGTCTGCCTTGCAGATTTTGCATTCCCGTGGTCACGTGAGATACTTTTATAAATTTTATATTTGCAAGTGTTCCATGTTGATTCTGTTTCTCTAGAGAACCCTAACTAATACAACTACTATGATGGCAGAACAGAATCCTAAGAACCAACTCAATGTACAAGGTTTAGAAAAAGGTGTCAAAATTATTGTTAAAATAGGGAGTGACAAATTGTGTAAAACTTAGAGTCCTATCTTCCTTCCTGAACTGCATGTCAAAGTTGAGCTACACTAAGTGAGAGCAGAGCTGAAGTGTCAGGTGTGAAAATAACCAATTAAGATAACAAGCCAAAATTGAAATAGCAGTCAAGCCTTTAATCACTTACCAGAGTGGTATAAACAAAAGGTTTGACCTGGAGTAAAAACCTGATTCCCTCTGGTACATTTATTCCATGGAATGGTGCCACTAGGCAATGGTCAGATGGATGAGTGTAGATGGTCTCACTGCCATGAGAACCCTGAGCAAAAGGTTCCTGCACTTTTATGGACTGGGGTTGGGAAGAGGAAGACAAAAACAGCAAGGAGTAGAAAATACTGAATCAGAATGAAGGAAAGTGTCTTCAAGGTCTACTTTTCCTTCCCTTCTAAGGAGATCTCAGCAGAGGAACATCTGAGAAAGACCTGGGGCAAGGAATGCAGATACATGCAAGAACATAACCAGCCAGAGGGGTCTGAGCCCTTAACTGCAGCTGCCTGTAGAGGCTGCAATGTGGTGACTGTGAATCAAGTCTGAGTGGGGATGGCGGCTCTCCCCTGAGAGGCCTGTTAGGTAAAGGCTTTGTTGTTTGCCTATGGCTGGACCTGAAAAATCACACATAGGATTTTGGCCAGGAGTTGCACTCCTCACTTCACTTTGCAGGAATGTTGAGTTCCTCTGGAAAATGAAGTTATTAGAATATGCAACATATCTAATTATCTGAAGAGGAGAATTATTGCCTTGGCATAGAATCTGCAGTTGAATTAGTGGTAAGTAAGCTCAAGAAACTTAGCAAATAATCCACAAAATAAGAAGAAAAAATCAGTGGTGGAGCCACGTCCTATGCTGAAAAAATAATTTGTTTAATTTGGTAAATGTAAGAAATAGTAGGAAAATATGAGAAAACATGGGTCCTCCTTCTTCACGCATGGGGTCAATTGTTGTGTCAAATAGAAAGCATGTTAAAATTAATAATTCCTAGAGCTTATTATTTTTTATATTCTGTTTTTAAGTGATGAAAGTTCTTTTATTAATATTTGTGATGAAGACACAGTTTTTAAAATCCTTTCAATTCCTCCATTTTCTCTCCAGTTTCTTTTTCCTATGTAAAATTATTATAACACAAGACTGAATTGAGAAATAACATGGAACTGCAACTGATGGACTGCTGGGTTTGCCTAGAGAAAAGGTCAGAAGATAGTAATGATTTTTATCATCTTTCCATTCATTTATAGACTTAGGGCTTGGATAAGCCAGAAAATTGTTCAGTCACTCTAATATCCCTCCTGAAATTGTTCTCTGAATTAAAATACATCCTTCCCATTTCACAAAAGGCAAAATATACCTACAGTAGTTGAAAGTGGGGTAAACACTGTCATTAAAAGAGGAAGCCTTCCATATTGGGTCAAATAATTTAGTCTTACTACATGCCATTTACAACAGATGAATCTAAAGAAATATAAAGAAAGTGATGCAAAATTAAAGCTCGATAAATATAGGCTGAATACACAGTGAATATTAACCAAAAATCCATTTAAAGACTAGAACAAATAATTAGAAAATATAATGGGGGTAAATTATCCTTGAGGCAATAAAAAAGATGAAATGGCTAAAGACAAAAAATACACTTAGTAAGAATTATATCACAGCTATTTGAAGAATGTACATGTAATATACTGAAAACACATATCAGCAACTGATAGCTATTTAAATATACATCTTGACTAGAATGGCATCATGAGAGAATGCACATTTCCATGTCTACCTTTTCTATTGGGAATTTCTAGTTTAGCTGGAAATACAAAAACAAACAAAAACAAAAACCTCTGGCCAAATAGCAGGGAATCACTGTAAGATTGACTGAGTGAGATAGGTTAATGAAGGAAGCTGCATAAAACAAAGACAGGTAAAGTTGATATTTATCCCAGATTTAAAAATAAATTATTTTATGACCAAATTATAAAATATTATTTTATGAATTTAAGAAAAAGAGATGCATTAGTTTTAAAAATATAACTTGAGTCAGCCCAAGGGTTTTTCTTTTGATAGGTTAATAAGTTGGTAAATCAAGAAAATGTCATGGACAGAGCTTCTGAATTTCAGCACAACATTAGAAAAGTTTATTGTGGCAACTTAATGAATACAGTGGAGAAATATGAACAGACTGACAAGTCAGTGTATGAATTTACAGTGACTGTTCACCATAACAGAAAGAAGTTATTTAGTTATTTAATGTTAAACTAGAGTGAGGTCTGTAAGGGCAGGATGAAGAAGTCTAAATTATATTATAGTATAAAATATATTATTTTTGGTTTGAGTCAACATTTTACATAATGGGAACTTAGCTAAGTCAGTATAACCTGAAAAGCCAACTGCAAGCAAATGTCTTAGTGGGAGATGTACCAGTCTTTCGGAGATGAATGGTTATCTAATTTAAACATCATAGAGGTAAAAGAATACCATAGAACTTCTGGCTTCACTATACTGGTAAGTAATACATAGCTATATGAAAGAACCAACATCAGTTTGCCTTGTTCACCACTGTTATTTCAAAAGCATTGGTTAAGATTCAGTGTGTTAACACTGGGCAAATGCTATAATCAAACACTTATCTGCAAATGCATATCTCTGACTAGAATTTATAATACATATGTTCACAATATAATAATGTTGATACAATATTTGCAATGCATTATTCATGATAAAATATCTACAATTCATACATCTGACAAAGGAATTATATGGAATATATAAAGAGGTATTATATCTTAATGTTAAATGACAAACAGTAAATAAATGGGCAAAGTATTTCAAGAGGCACTTAAGAAAAGAAGATGCAGAATGGATGGAAGCATATCAAGATACTCAATATCATTAGTCATCAGGGAATTTGTAAATTAAGCCTCAATAGAAGATAAAGTCAATAGAAGATTAAGCTTTCTAAACATCATTAGAAAGACTACAATTTAAGAGATTGAGGATGTGATTGGTAGGGACAGAGTATGTATAAATGAAAATTTTTAAAGGAGACTGATAATACTAAGTGTTGATGAAGATGTGAAGCAAGTAAAACTTTCATGTGTTTCTGGTAGGGAAATGATATAAACATTTTGGAAGTTTGGCAGTTCCTTGTGCAGTTAAACATGCATTTATCATATGACCCAGCACCTATTCCTAGATACTTAGCCAAGAAAATGAAAACATATGACCACACACTCTTGCAGATGGATATATCACAGCAAATACATTCGCAACAAGCAAAGACTAGACAAAACAAAGATTTCAGCAGCAAGTGAATGGATAAATTACAAGATTTATGCAATGATATAGTACTGATCAATAAAAAGAAATAAACTGCTGATACACACAACAGAATAGAGTAATCCCACAAACTTTGTGCTGAGCAAAGTAAGCCAGGCACACAAAAAATGTATATACCATATGATTTCATTTATATGACATTAGAAAAGGCTAATTTAATTTAAAGTGCCATAAATTAGAGTAGTGGTTCCTTGGAACTAGGAGTTGGAATACTGAATGGAAGCAGACCCAAGAAAACATTTCATCTCCTGATTCACTGTGGTTGTGGTTGTGTGAATGTGTAAATTTGTTATAACTCATTGCGATATACTTACAACATTTATGTTATATTGTATGCAAATTATATACCAATAAAGTTAGTATAAAAATGCCTTTTATAAGATCAATAACCATAAACTATTTTGAGATAAATTTGACAAACCAAAGATGTGCAAGTCCTCTACACTGAGCATGAAAAAATAATTGTTGAGAGGTATTAAGGCCAAAATAAATGAAAATGATACCAGTTGTTTTTTGGGAATGAACAATATTGTTAAGATGTTACTTTTTTCAAATTGTTCTATAGAGTCTATGCAATCCAAAACAATAATGCCAGCACACTTTTTGATAGAAATCAAGAAGTTGATGCTACGATTCAAATGGCAGTGCAAAAGATTTAGAATAGACAAAGCAATCTTGAAAAAAGATAAATTTGGAGGATTTTTGCTACCTGTTTTCAGGGTGTACTATACAGATATCATAATTAAGAGAGAGTGCTATTGGCCCAAAGAAAGAGAAATGGATCTATGGAAATGAATAGAGTCCAGAAATAGCTCCCATATATAATACAGTGAACTGATTTTTAACAAATGCACCTAAGTAATAAAAATGTCTTTTAAAAACATGGTGTTGGAGAAACTGGATATCTATATGAGAAAAAAGTGAGCCTTTAACCACCAACTCATACCATAAGTAAAAGTTAATTTGAAGTATATCATAGAGCTAGTTTAACAGCTAAATTTATACAGTTTTTACAAGAAAACATAGGAGGATATCTTTGAGGCTTTGCATTAGGCAAACTTTTTTATATATATATAGGATACAGAAAGAACTAATCATGAAATAGCTGGATTTCATTAAAATTAAAAATGCCTGTTAAACAAAATCCGCTGATTTTGATTCACTAATAGGGAAGGGACAGACTTGGAGAATTTTGCCATAGATATATCCAAGAAGAGACTTGTACTCATAATATATACAGGACTTCTTTAACTCAATAATATAAAGGAAAATTGCCCAATTTTAAAAATGAGCAAAACACTTGAACAAACATGTCACATGAATGATTAATATGCATGTAAAAAATTGTTTGACATTAATCAATATGAAAATTAAAGTTATTTAATCACAATGAGATACTTTACACTACCACTAGAATGTCTAAAATTACAATGAGAGACAATACCAAATGTCAGGAAAGTATGTAAAGCAACCAAAATTTTCATATTTTTTGTAGTAGAAATGAAGAATAAAGCAGAAGTGCTTCAACCAGTCTGGAAAACTCTGTCTGTCTTAAATATAAATAGACCATATAACCCAGCAATTCAACTCCTATGTATCTACACACAAAAATGAAAACATATTTCCAAATATATCTGTCCAGGAACGTTTGTAGCAGGCAAAACATGCCAACAACTCAGTATCCCTCAACAGGAAAATGCAAATACTTGGAATTCAGCAATATAGTGGAACACGTTACTAATACAATGCAACAGCATTATTCTAGTTTGCTAGCTGCCAGAATGCAATATACCAGAAACAGAATGACTTTTAAAAAGGGGAATTTAATAAATTGCTAGTTTACAGTGCTAAGATTGAGAAAATGTCCCAATTAAAATATGGCTATACCTTGAGGACATTATGCTGAGTGAGATTAGCCAAAAACAAAAAGACAAATACTGTATGGTCTCACTGATATAAACTGACATTAGTGAATAAATTTGGAATATTTCGTTGGTAACAGAGACCACCAGGAGATAGAAATAGGGTAAGATATTGGATAATTGGAGCTGAAGGGATACAGATTGTGCAACAGGACTGAACATAAAAACTCAGAAATGGACAGCACAATATTATCTAACTGTAATACAATTATGTTAAAACACTGAATGAAGCTGTATGTGAGAATGATAGAGGGAGGAGGGCTGGGGCATAAATGAAATCAGAAAGAAAGATAGACGTTAAAGATTGAGATGGTATAATCTAAGAATGCTTAGAGTGTATAATAATAGTGACTAAATGTACATATTTTAAAAATGTTTTTGCATGAGGAAGAACAAAGGAATGTCATTACTGCAGGGTGCTGAAAATAGATGGTAATTAATATTTTAAAATCTCACCTTATGTGTGAGACTAAAGCAAAAAATGTTTATTTGGTACAAAATTTATATTTTGACTAGTGCATTTCCTAATATAACTTATGTAGTTAGCTGAATTGAAGACCATAAGTACTTGGAATCTCAGGTAGGACATGAGATTGTGTTGGTTAGTCCAGAGTAATGCCCTGATGAATCCCAGAGTGATATGATCAGTGAGTGGAAAAGTATTTGCAAAGCCCTCTTCATGGAATGGTGAGAACGGGGAGAAATTCAACATCCCCAAGTTGAATTCTTGATATTCTCACAAGCAGTATGGACAACCAAAGCTATAGGCTGAGCCCCCAGTCTTGGGGTTTGTTCATATGAAACTTAACTCTGCAAAGAATAGGTCAAGTCTACTTAAAATTTAGGCCTAAGAGTCACCCCAAAGAGAACCTCTTTTTTTTCCTCAGATGTGGCCTCTCTCTCCAGCCAACACAACAAACAAACTCAGCCCTTCCCCCTGTCTATGTGGGACATGACTCCCAGGGGTGTGGACCTTCCTGGCAACGTGAGACAGAAATCCTAGAATGAGTCGAGACTCAGCATCAAGGGATTGAGAAAACCTTCTCGACCAAAAGGGGGAAGAGTGAAATGAGACAAAGTTTCAATGGCTGAAAGATTCCTAACAGTCGAGAGGTTATCCTGGAGGTTATTCTTATACATTAAGTAGATATCACCTTGTTATTCAAGATGTAATGGAGAGGCTGGAGGGAACTGCCTGAAAATGTAGAGCTGTGTTCCAGTAGCCATGTTTCTTGAGGATGATTGAATAATGATATAGCTTTCACAATGTGACTGTGTGATTGTGAAAACCTTGTGTCTGATGCTCCTTTTATCTACCTTGTCAAAAGATGACTAGAACATATGGAATAAAAATAAATAATAGGGGAAACAAATGTTAAAATAAATTTAGTTTGAAATGCTATTGATCAATGAAAGTGAGGGGTAAGGGGTATGGTATGTATAATCTTTTTTTTTTCTGTTTTCATTTTATTTCTTTTTCTGTTGTCTTTTTATTTCTTTTTCTGAATTGATGCAAATGTTCTAAGAAATGATGAATATGCAACTAAGTGATGATATTGTGAACTACTGATTATATATGTAGAATGGAATGGTCACATGTTAATGTTTTAGTTCATTTGTTAATTTTTTTTAAATTAATAAATACATAAATAAAAAAAAAAAAACAAGTCTGCAGAAATGTTCAATCAAAGGTATCTAGCCAGGGGAAGAAGATACTTTGGTTCAAGAAGTCTGGTGAAGTTCAGGGTTTCCCTCTCAAGAGGAAGGGCACATGGCGAACACGGTGTCATCTGCTAGCTTCTTCTACTGGCTTCCTGTTTCATGAAGCTCCCTGGGAGGCATTTTCCTTCTTCATCTCCAAACGTCACTGACTGGTGGACTCTGCTTCTAGTGGCTATGTCATTTTCCTCTGCTTTCTCCGAATTGCTCTCATTCTCCAAAATGTTTCCTTTTTTATAGGACTTCAGAAACTAATCAAGACCCACCCGAATGAGTGGAGGTATGTTGTCACCTAATCCAGCTTAACAACCACTCTTGATTAAATTACATCTCCAGGGAGATGATCTAATTACAGTTTCAAACATACAGTATTAAATAGGGATTAAAAGAAACGGTTGCCTTTACAAAATGGGATTAAGATTAAAACATGGCTTTTCTACGGTACATACATCCTTTCAAACCAGCACACGCATGGATGAATCTCAAGAGCATCATGCTGAGTGAAAGAAACCACATGATAAACTATATAATGTACATGCGATTCCATTTATATGAATTTAAAAAACAAGTAAAACTAATCTATGGTGACAAATCAAAACATTGGTTCCCTGAAGTAAGGGGAATTGCGGGTTTGCGAAGAAACAAAAAACAACTTTCTGGGGGAAAAGTAACACTTCAAATCTTACTTGGGGTGATAGTTATATGATATATATTATTTGTCATAATTCATTAAACTGCATTTTAAATGCCTTTGTGTTTCCTTGAATATAAATTATATGTCTTTTTTTAAGGCATCTTTTAAGACTCCATTCTTTGGACTGGCAATACCTGGAAACCAACAATTGCTTGGTCAAACAAAAGCTGTGTGAGCAACCGAAAGAACACCACTGCATATATAATCATGCTGTGACAAAGACACACTGAAATGCTCCTCCAAATTTGCTGCATGCTATGGGTGGATCGAAAACAGAATCAGCAGGCAGAGCACCCTGGTGTGCAGTAATCAGAGGCAGGGTGCTTCATTTGGAACACAGAGCTGAAAAGTTACCCTCCGTAAATGTTTGCTACAAAAAAAAAAATGACTTTTTTAAAAAACTGTGAAAAGAAGTAAGCTGTTAGCTTTGCAGACTTTACAAAAGCCTTGGCGGGATATGAAACATAAACTATTCCTTTTCCTTCAGAAGGCATTAACATTTTCAGCTTCAAATTGCAACTAATGTATAGTTATTAATGATCACCTTCAAATATTGCTGACCTTACTATTTTAACAGATATTTATTATCTCATCCCCAATAAATACTTATCTAGTCATTGTAGAGGGATACAAAATATGTACTGAATCACTAAGAACTATATAGTTACATGTTGCTGAAATAGTGCTCTGTATTTTATTTCATTTGGGATTATTTAAATTCTATCAACTTTTGGAAGTGTATGAATCATTTAGAGTATCCCTACACAGTTTCTTTTACCCTATCATTGTATCTATACTTGTTCTAGTTTGGTAGCCACCAGATGCAATAAACCAGAAGTGGAACAACGCTTAAAAAGGGGGATTTAATAAGTCGCTAATTTACAGTTCTAAGACTGAGAAAAATGTCACAATTAAAACAAGTTCATAGAAATGTCCAATCTAAGGCATCCAAGTAAAGAGATACCTTGATTCAAGAAGGCCAATGAAGTTCAAGGTTTCTCTCTCAAGTGGAAAGGCACATGGTGAACACAGTCAGGGTTTCTCTCTCGGCTGGAAGGGCACATGGTGAACACAGCATCATCTGCTAGCTTCCTCTCCAGCTCCCCAAGAGGCGTTTTCCTTCTTCATCTCCAAAAGTCACTGGCTGGTGGACTCTCTGCCTCGTGGTTCTGTAGCATTCTCTGTGTCCTTCTCTGTTGTCTCTAAATCTCTTTGTTTCTCCAAAATGTTTTCTCTTTTATAAGATTCTAGTAAAGTAATCAAGATCCATCCAAATTGATGGAGACACATCTCTACCTAATCCAGTTTAAACAACCACTCTTGATTGAGTCACGTCTCCAGGAAGATGATCTAATTACAGATTTAAACATACAGTACTGAATTGGGATTAGAAGAAATGGCTGTCTTTACAAAATGAGATTCAGATTAAAATATGGCTTTTCTAGAGTACATATATTCTTTCAAACTGGCACAATACCTCACTTCTTTTTTAGAACTGGGGTAAGAGTGATCAAAGTGGGATATTTTTAGATGAAAATTATTGTTTTTTGATACCTCAAGTCCTGCTTATTATTACCCCCTAATTTAGTCTCTCAGTTTTCTCAGTATTTGCTTTTCTTCCTTTATCCATATAATGTTGATTTTATAACACTGATATATCTTAATACATTTTATTTCATATGTGAACCACTGAGCACTGTTTCCTGAAATATCTGCTATTTTTTCCACTTTTGTTTTCCATGAAATAAGCATAATTACTGGTATAACAGTAGATAGATAGATAGATAGATAAATAGATAGATAGATATAGATACAGACATAGATAGATATAAATATAGCTATATGAATGACTTCAAATTAATATTAGTACAAGTTGAAATCATACACAGACTTTCCTTATTTTCATGAAATAGTTTTCCTTTCTCTAAGAACATACAAATTTTTATTTCAGCTGACATTCTTTACAAACTAAGTTTCTTTTTCCATTTATATTAGTAGTGAAATACAACCAATTAGCAGCATTCAATGGAGTAAATTCTAGAATCATTTACTTATTTGCTCATTCACTAAATATTCATTAAGAGTTTATTATTTATCAAGTACTGGTCTATATTCCTGGAGTACATCTGTAAACAGTACTGATAAAGATTCCTGCCCTTCTGGAACTTATCAATGAGCTACTCAGCAAAAATTTAGCCTCATCTTCTGTATTTTCTAGTGTTTATAGATAAAATAAAAGGTAATCAAAATAGAGTGAGAAAACTGACTTGATCCAAGATGTTTGGTGAAAAATATTTAAATAGTGTACCAACAAAATGGGAAAATAAATTAATACTTATAGAAATTTATAAACAATAAAGATCAAATCAAATAGGAGGTTGACCTGATCAACAATTACACTTAAAAACAAATGCATTATTGCCCATTTTAATTCACCTGTATTGAAGAGTTACTACCTAACAATCACAGTCATTATTGAACAAATGTGAGAATGGAATCATTATTTTAAAAAAGGTTGGGGGACATAGAAATTTTTCATTATGCTTAAGATTTGGCTCATTAAAAATACTCAAATTATGATCTAAATGGCAATAATTTTGATCTAAAGAATTTTTTTTAAAAGAAATGTGCTTCCTATTGTCAAACACTCACTTTTCTCCTAACCTCTGGAAAACACTGACCTGTTTTTCAACTCTATAGTTTTGCCTTTTCTAAAATGTCATAGGAATGGAAACATACAGTATGTCATCATTTTGGTTTGGTTCATTTCACTTGGTAAAATATATTTAATTTTCATCCAGATTTGTAGAATGAATAGCTCATGAAAATACTATTTCATCATATAGATGTATCACAGTTTGGTATCATAGCATTATCATGATCTTGTCTTTAATATATAGTAATATACTAATTATCCTTAGCTACTACTAAAATGCCCCATTCCATGTCTGATCATATTTTAAAAATCTAATGTTCATTTAGCTTGATTTATATTTACGTCAGTGTACATTGCTTGTCTCTTCTACACATCATAACACTTGAAAAGAAAATTCTAGAATATATATATATTTTCTAGTACCTCCTATAGGTACTCTCATTCATTGCTCGTGGAAATGCAAAGTAGTACAGCCACTTTAGAAGACTGTTTAGCAATTTCTTATAGAATTAAACATAGATCTACCATACAAGCCACTAATTTTACTCTTAGGTATTTAGCCAACTGATTTCAAAACATGTCCAACCAAAAACCTGTACCAGAATGTTTATAAGCAGCTTTGTTCATGACCACCAAAAAGTGGAAGCAACCAAGATGTTTTCAATAGGTGAACACATGAACTGTGATACATCTAATGAGGAAATACTAATTTCATGAGCTATTCATTCTACAAATATGGACGAATATTAAATGCATTTTACCAAGTGAAATAAACCAAACCAAAATGGTGACATCCTGTATGTTTCTATTCCTATGACATTCTAGAAAAGGCAAAGCTGTAGAGATGAAAAACAGGTCAGTGTTTTCCAGAGGTTGGGAGAAAAGTGAGTGTTTGACAATGGGAAGCACATGGGATTTTCTAGGGTGGTGGAAATAATCTGTATTGGATAGATACATGACACTACATGTTAATCAAAACCCATAGAACTTTAGTGTACAAAAATTGCACTTTAATGTGTGCACTAAGGAAGTAAAGAGATCCCTGGATGGAATGCAGATTGTGGCAAAAGATTCTGTCTGTATTGCAAATGTATGGCAAAATCTCACTAAGGAGTTGGTGGGAAAAATATCTGATCTAAGTAACTGTGCAAAACTTTCTTTAGATTAGAGAATGAAAGATTAAAGACAAGAAGTATTGTACTAAAGCACTGTGTGCTATTTGGAAATGTTATTTCTCATGGGGCTACAGGTAAATGATTCTATACATATATAGAGGATTGAACACATAAATAAACAGATGGTGGAAGGAAGGAGCCAGGTTTCTGACTGCTGGGGTGAAAAGTTCCAGATAAGCAATAGTATTAGGCTATAATGAGCCACAAAGAACTGGATTAGAGTTGAAGACAAGAGTAGAAACTCAGGTTTAGCTTAATATAGATATAGAAATAATTATTAAGATTTGTGTTTACAATGGGTAGCTCTGTTTGGAGAGGGCCTAGAAACAGTGACATGTTATGGTGTGTTGAAAATGAAGTTTATGCCTATGGTCTTCTTTCCATGAAAACATAGCCTCAGTCTAATCATGAGAAAAGTCAGAAAAATCCAGGTCATTTTGTAATGTCAATTACCCATATTCCTCAAAGTTCTCAAAGTATTAAAAAAAAAAAAAAAACAAGGAATGACTGAGAAATTATCACATCCAAAAGGAGCTTAATATGACATAATGAACAAATTTAAAGTGGTATCCTGGATGGGATTCCGGAACATAAAAAAGGCATTAGGTAAAAACTAAGGAAACTTGATTAATGTAAGGACTTTAGTTGATGATAATGTATCACACTGGTTTGATAATTGTAACAAATGTACCATACTAATGTAAGGTGATAATAACAGGGGAAACTGGGTGCGGAGCATATGGAAACACTGTACTCTTCTTTGCAATTTTTTTGTAAACTTAAAACTGTTCAAGTACAGGGAGAACTGCCTCAGAATGGGAGCTGCTGCCTATGGCTTGTTTTTCAACCTTCCATTTGTTATTGGTGTTGAGTTGGTTTGTTTGCTGTGATTCAGAGTCATCATTGCTCAGGATGGGACCTTACACCGTCAGATTTATCGCAACGCGTCGGCTCTTCTAATTCTGAAACTGCCTTTTGGCCAGTGGTTTGTTTCAAAGTTTGTGAGTAAAAAAGTGTAACTTTTCATGGTTTCTAAACTGAAAATGTATTAGCCATTCATGCAACAAGAGGGCGCAGCATACGTAAGACCATTAAACACCTCCCTGGCAACAGAAACACAGGCATTATTTTTTATTATCTCTGCATTTCCAACATGTGTGGGGTAAAAGAAAATGTCATATGTGCAGGTCACTTCTTTTTAGGTAATGAAATAGTTGTGCTACCCCATGAACACATCTGGGATTAGAGTTTATTAACCCTATTTCATAATGGAAAACAATTGGGCATTTTGGAAATTGTACCTAGTGGCTTAAATGCCCTTTGGGGAGGCCCTATGTGTCAGGAAAGCTGAGCAATCACAGCAGTCACGGTGCTTGATAGGGTGAGAACAAGCCTAGGAAGCTAGAGGAATTTCATGCCTCCTCAGGATACAATTCACATCCATTTCCTGCAGAATTCTTTCTAAGATAAAGATTGCAAAAGGAGTGAATTCATGTATTTGCTCCATCCTGGCATTAGGAGGCAAAATTTTTCTGAGTCTCCACTATTCACCCATATCTTCAACAAGGTGAAATAGTTTATTTAGGATAGACAGATTCTCTCAATTTTGTCTGCATATTGCTCTGGAGTTTCTAAAATGACCAAAGCCTGGGTCCTACTCAAGTTCAGTTAAATCAGGATCTTTGGAGTGGGGTGCAGGCATCTGGAGTTGTTAAAGGCCCACAGGTGATTTTAACAGACAGACAGGCTTGCGAACCATTGAGGGACGTAAAGCTTTAAAACCCTGTGGCCTTCAACCTTCTGAAATCAAAGCTGCTTGTATGAGAAATATATGAAATACGTAGGATTTGATCTGATCCAAATGTTAAGTTTTTGCAATTGTCATTAAAAAAGAAAATGGAAAAGAAAAAATCCCCCCAGAATATAGGTTACTGTGGACAGGGATGGGTGGGCAGGGGATGGGGAATTCATGCTTAATTGGCACAGAGTCTCTGTTTGGGGTGGCAGAAAAGTTTTGGTAATAGGTGGTGATGATGGTAGGGCAACATTGTGAATGTAATTAACACTTCTGAAATACATACTTGAATGTGCTCAATGGGAAATTTTAAGTTGTATATATGTGAATAGAATTTTTTTTTAAATAAAAGCATAAGATCGTACAACACAGTGAACCCTAATGTAAACGATGGACTATAGTCAATGGTATAATTATAATAATATTGTTATATCCATTATCACAATGATATCGCGCTAATGCGAAGTGTTGATAATAGGGAAAACTGCGTGCATGAAGGGGGCATATGGGAATCCTGCATTTTCTGCATGATTTTTCTATAAACTTCTCTAATAAAAAGAACAAGAATAAACTTTATAATATATACTTTTTAAAACACACAAGCACATATGAGAACCATCTTCCTTAAGGAAGAGTGATCTTAAAAATATTTGTATTTAAAATTCCTTTTCTTTTCGCATTTCTTGATGTCGTTAGGCAGAGACATATTTCTGACTTCTAAAACAGTTAAAAAAAAAAAATAGTTTGAATCAGGACTTCAGCCACTGATCCAAGAAGAGAACCTGGAAAAATAAAAGGAACAGCATACTGACTTCTGTAAGTCATAAATATTAGAGTACATCCTTCAGGTATTGTATGTACTCAATAACCTTACACACTGATGTCATGGGTGTTTCTATATATAAAAAGTATAGTCAATTATAATGATAGTAAAAAGGTCTCAGATACAGAATGTCAGAAGTTTCCAAACAACACTGAGGTTATTGGATCTAAGTAGAAATAAAACCCTTAGCTCGCCCAGACAATTAGTATAAAACAGAATTGATTTTTAATACTCAACTTCAAGCAGAATGAGGATTTTTAAAATACATCTTAAATTTTTAGGAAGTGTAACACTGGTGTTATACATTTTATGCACTTTTTTAATTCCAAAATGACTTGTTTCTATGATATTTTCTTAAAGAAATGAATATCATTGAGTAAGCAGTGAATGGAAGCACTAAATGAACCTGTAATCTCAAAAGTTGCCTATAGAAAAGAAAAGGCCATATCAGTTATCAAAACCCGTGTTTGAAATTGTCTAGTTGATCCACGTGTCAAAAACAGCTGCAATCACAGCAGTCACGGTGGAATGGAAGTAATAGTGAAACTTTTAATCACTTACTGTGATGGTATAAACAAGACCTAACCTGTAGAAAAAGTGTGAGCTCACCCTTTGTCACTTTCCCCCACGGAGTGGGGCTGCTGGCTCAGTGTCAGATTGATCAGCAGAGATGGTGCTCTCACTGCCCAGGGAGCATCAGGGCAATGGCTCCTGCTGTTTTATGGACCTGAGGGCTGGGGGGAGGAGAGGTCTAGGATGGAACAGGTCAGAATACTGAATCAGAGAGGATTCAAGTCTACAAGGACTTCCCTTCTCACCTTCCCAATAAAGCATCTCAGCAAAGGTGTGAAAGATCTCATTTTGATTTTCCTGTTCCACCCTATGGAGGCTTCGAAATGGAGGTGCCTGGGCTAGGAATGCAGCTGTGCTCCGGAGCAGGACTGCCCAGGGAAGGCTGAGTCCTCCACCGCAGCTCCCTTCAGAGACTGCGCTGCGTGGCTGTGTACCACGTTTCACGTGGGGAGGGCAGCTTTCCCCCACGAAGGCTGACAGGTAACGCCTCCGTAATTGCTTATGGTTGAACTTGAAAAATCACAAATAGGATTTTGGCCCAGAACAGGAATCCTCAAAAATTTGTTAGCTCAATAATTTCTAGAACTCTTTTAGCTGAGTATGATGTGGTAATCTCAATATTTTAACAAACCTGTGACTCTCCTAGTGCTATAGACTGGGTCTTTAGATGCAATTTAAGAAGTTCAAAGTGATCTTTAAACTTTCAGTGTAAACGGTTCTCTGGGGGCCACTTGCCCTTCTATCAACAAATGCTCCAACAACTGTAACAAACTAAAAGTGGTCAGGTGACTCTTGAAAAATATAAGTTTGGGTTAATATAAGTCTAGGATATATCTCACTGGGAATGTCTTCTCTCCTTTCTACTAAGTACAGATTACTTTAAATTCATTTATACAATACCTAGAAGAATAAAATATCCTTTTTTACTCTCCATGGAAGTTTAGATTTTGATTTTTCTGCCTAAGAATATACCCAGTCTATTTGCCTGTTGTGTCAAGCTCTCAATAAATATTTGATGAATTGATGAATGTCTATAAAAAAAAGAACATATTGGTATCCCTATCTCAAATAATATTAATCTAAACCAAACAGTTTAGCAAGACATATTTAGAAAACATCTAAACATCTACTTGTCAGGCACTGTTCTAAATTCTGGGAGCACAAAGCTGGATAAGTATATTTTATTAGTACATTTTAGAATAGAAACTGCTTGCAGTAAAGATTTAATGATGTTCCATAATTACTAATAGCTGTTGGCAAATGTATATTTCATATACCTAATATCAATGGACACTCAATTCATTTCTATCTACCTCTGAAAAATACAACTGAGAAAATACTAGAACTCATATGTGTGATCTTATGTGGGTATGTGAATAATGTACTGGTTAAGAGTACAACTCTGAACTTAAATTCTGGCTCCTTTGCTAGCTCGGTGGTTTTGACCAAGTTCTTCTAAACTTCAATTTCTTAAACTTTAAAATGTGGGAATAATGGTAACACATCTTTAGGGTCATTGTGACAATTAAGTGGTATAATCTATATCCAGAACAGATTCAGTACTTATGAATATCTGCTGCTATTGTATTGATGGTAGCATCAGGTTTTCAGAACAGAAAGGCTTAATAAGGGCACTGAATTCTTTGTAGGTAAATGGTACCAGGTTAAGGCTGTGTTTATACGGCAATTAAACTAAGATTGAGGAAATGTAGTTCACTTTTAAAAAAATGGGGATGAAGACTGGTGAAGGTTAAGGGGTACTTAAAGCTCCCCAAGGCCTTCATAGTAGTGAGGAGGAGACCATGCTAAATTTTGTTGGTTGCTGTATTTTCCAATTTTTTAGTATTGTAGAAACAGAACTGATGACCATAAAAATAACACTGTCAGTTGACTGATTTAAATGAATATTCTAAAGAATATTAGAGGCTTCAGTAGGAAACCTCACTGCCAGCACTCACTTAGTCACTCATTTATTCATCCATTCATTTATTCATGTATAAAAGAGTAGTAATGTCTAATGTTCATGAAGAAGCATGCATTTCTATCTCACACTAGTATTATTATAACCACCACATTAAGACCTAATCTATGAAAAAAAAACAAGTTCTGTTTGAACCTCCTGCTAGGATGAGAGAGAAATGCATGTTGCTGAGTAAGTTGTTTCCTGAAAAATAGAAAAAAGACAATGATTAGTCTATGCCAGCCAGCAGGTGATTCTATTGATGACTTTGCACGATTATGTGCAGTGGGGAGACATAGCAGGATAGAATTCTGAATTAAATTTAGGCTGATTTTCTTGACTATTTTGGCACATTCTCTATACTTAAATACAAATGGTGAAGAGGGTGGTAAAGCACAAACATTATCAGAAACTATAAATTGCAAAAAAATTATTAACTGCATTGCAGCCTTAAATGTGGCCCAAGTAAATGCTGTCCAGCATAGGGATTTCGTCTGTGGGGTTGGTTCATTGCAGCAATAACCTGCTTTCATTCTCCGGTTGTATAAACATCATTTTGCCACAGCATCATGTATATATATATATATATTCTATGATATATGTGTAATTTTAACCTATCAGCATTGCTTGTCATTAGTTTCAAAGTCCTATCCCTCTGGGAATAAATTACAAAAAAATTGTCAGGTTAGCCATCATTGTCGAAGACTAGCACACCTTGCATTTCCCAACTATTTCTAAACTCAGTGTACTCTTCTAGGGACACATTTGCACTGTGGGGTTCCCAGTTTGAAATTACAAGATCTGAGCACAATTGGAGCAGCATTTGTAAACCTCTGGATTCTCCTATGACTATTTTTCCCTATTGGCTGTGCATCTTGTTAGTGCTATGCTTGAATCCACACCATTAGAGCAGTAACGCAGCTGCTGTCATTCTCAGTTATCTAGGGCTCCTGCTAAGACAGATCAACTCTGAGAAAATGTCTGTGCCATCTATTTTATCACCCAAAGACAAAAACTTAGAAACCTGCAAGCAATTATTTCAAGCCATCCCAAGGCTCATAGGAAGGGCCCAACTGCCCTTCAGGACTCAGAGAAAAGAGCTGAACTAAGGATGTTAGGACAGGTTAGGACTGATCAAAACTGACAATCAGACAGGAAGGACCAATTAAGATGACTGCAGGAAGGGAATGCAAGATACTAGAGAAGCAGGGATATTGGATTTGTTTTCTTTTTCATGTGAGCTTTAGAAAATTGTATGTAATATTTTCATTACAACTTTTTTTATCTTAAACTTATTTCCCCTTATCATGTCAGTTAACAGAGCAGAGATTATGCCCACTATTTTTGCTGTGAATTAAAGTGTGAAAAGAATTTCTTTAAATTCAGTAAGGGGAAGATTGAAATATCTTTCATGGCTTTGAATACAATTAGCTTATAAGAGCTTTTAGCTAATTTGGAGGCTAGTTTCTTTTTTTAGATGGTTTTGGATATTGGTTAAAGATACTGTGAATGCTTAAGTTTGGGAAAGGAAGGACTTGACAACAGAATGAAGTACTCTAAATAGTAATTCTAAAAATTCCCTACACTTAGGCACCATTTGAGAGGCTTTAAAAATCTCAGTGAGGTACATGCCAGATATTTCAATTTAGTCATTGTGGGATGTGGCTTCCTCAACTGGACTTTCTAAGCTTGTCAGGTGCAACAAAATTGGATAAGCGCCACCCTAAAGATTTCATTCTTTATATGCACGCACTCACACACACACACACATACACACACATATAAATATTAAAATGGCACAAAGTTAGACAGACAATTTGATTATGGAGTGCTTCTTGGCAGGAAAGAAAAAGGATTTATGAACGCAGTATTATTTGTCACAAATAGATCAACAACATTCTGTTATGATTAGTAATCAACTATCAACTATACAGAATGGACTTTGTAATGGTGTCCAGTGTACGGTAATAGAGCCACAATGTTTAGAAGCTGTGATGTTTAAGACTTCATCACTCTAAAAATATCTATTGAATTTTAACATATTTTAAGATGCTAATGATTATAAGATTTATGATTATTTTATCTTCCACTGTAAAAGAAAAAAAAAGATGACACTGTCATTTAAACAGTGACACCATCAATTGTAAAAAGCACCCCAATTTCAAGGAGAATAAACATGGCAAAATAGTGTGGCTTAGAATTGATTAAAACGGTAATGCTGGCTTTGGAGGTTAGTAGTAAGATGAATAATCTGATCAATTTTTTTCTATCACTGGGGAAATGGGCACCGGAAGAGTGATCATAAAGCCAGAAATAACTATGAAGAACCTGATTTGTCTCTCAAGCTGGGAGGTTGCAAAAGAAAATACTAATGGTTAAAATTAAAGGAGTTTGTACAACACTAGTTAGAGTAATGACAAGCATGGATGCAGTCTGATTATGTTTATTTCTCTTTTTTTGAGGTAGCATAGATATAATTTGTCCATATTAAAACATAAGGTTTAAATTATATGGCCTAAAAATTAACACATTTGGTGGAACAATTTTTACAATACAACAATATGTGGGGGCAAAATATTCTCAAGGATTTATGTTAATTATGATCCGTCTCCATATTTTTCTGTAAAATATATGGCCTTTACTGTACTCCCTAACAAATGCACTGTTGAAACACATTTTTCTATCACCAATTCAATCCCATCTGTTGACATATTTCTTCATTAACAAAACGTTTACTCTTCAAAAAAAGAAGCTATTTGACACTTTTAAGAACATTTTATATAGATTTATATTTATCTAAATCTACTCTAAGAATTATGATTTTGGAAGATTGAAACATACAGTTTATTTTTAAATTTCTATGGGCTTTGACCTCAAGAGTTTCACAGGTAGGGATTGATATTCATTCGTTACAAACTTGCTGGGTACCATGGTAAATTTGCTAGCCGTGAATTTACAGCAGTGAAGAAATAAACTAATTTCCTATTCTTGTGTTTTCTCAATTCTGCATCTTACATAGTCAAGCAAATTGTATGTCTTTGTTTTTATCTGCCAGTTTCAGAAGACCTCACTTAAACTGGTGCAAACAGAAAGGAAATGAACTTGCTCACAAACCAGAGATTCAGAGGGAGCCAGGACGCCAGCCCTGAGAGGTCCTGTGGTTCCAGCTGAGGCTGCTTGCTTCGTGACTTTGTCCTCCTCCAAGTGACTGAGGAAATTCTGAGCCCCATATTTATAGAAAAGTCCAAAGAAGGGAAAAAGATAGAAAGTAGCTTCTGGAAGTATTCCCAGAATGTGTTAAGAAACTTTCTGAGAAAATTCCTTTTCACATCCCACTGTGCCCAGGTGGGTCTGTGCCTTAGCCAGTCATTGGCAAGGAGGGTGGGCTTCCTTTTAGACTAATCCTGTCCACTTGTGGCCACGGAAATACTCACCTTTACTTGAGAGAGAAGGGCCTCATGGGGGAGGAGCGTATTCCTGAACATGATTACGATTCTCTTGGCAAGGCAGTTTGGGGAATGGATGTTAAGTGCACAACAGATGATATCCTCTACAAGGGACTATCGTGGCACAAGGGCTTGTAAATTGGTTAAATTTGAAAACAATTACATACCCATCACATATGTGATATTAACATAGGTAAATTATATTTACTAACATGAAAAATGACAGACATTAACTTAAAAATCAAGTTATAAATATTGCTTTTATATCATATAAAATATGCAAATACTGAGGCATCTTTATCCACATATCAATATACATATATATGATAGCTACACACACACATATATGAGTAGAGATAACACATATGAGTAGAGATAATTGGTATTTAGAGACACACCAATAATTTTCATTTTGAAATACAAGTGAACTATTCCATGCATATCTTGGAGTGGAACAATCATGAGAAACGTATGTGTTAAAAAATATATTAGGCAATTCACTTTAATTTAGTATTGAAGTTCATATTTAATATTGAAAAAGCAAAATGCTGTGATTATTAATAACTATGAAAGCTGTTAAGTTTTGTAAAAATTATTGTGAATAACTTTTAAATAGCTAAATTGGGAAACAGATTGGCAGCTAATATGATTACAAAGCTCATTTTCTAGATAACTTTTGAAATAACATAATTTTCCTTCAAGTCAATAAACTATTTAAATTAATTAGGTAGATTAATAAATATTAGATTATAACATAATTCAATATTTGTTGAAATGTTATATGATTATATGAATGTCACGTTATTAAACAACTCTTACAAATTGCATTTCATGTTTAGCTGTTCAATTCAATTTAGGATATAATGTTTTCAAAAGCCAACAATCTGGGTGGGCAATGGTAGCACAGTGGCAGATTTCTCGCCTGCCATGCTAAAGACCCAGGTTCAATTTCCGGTGCCTGCTCATGCCAAAAAAAAAACAGTGACCTTGCCTGGGGATTTTGCATATCTTTTGATAATGTATAAACAGGGTAATGATAACTCTGCCAGAACAAAATTTCATGGAGAAGAAAGTCGCCGAAATCACGAACAACTTAATAAACAACCATCATCTGTCATTATCATCATCATCATCATATGAGGAGTTTGAAGAAAAGAAAACAAGTGCGTGGAAAAACTGAGCTCTTCTAAAGTATTTCTCTACTACTAAGCATCTGGTATCAGTGAGACCCTACATAATTTTATTTTTAGAAATGTAAGATATAGGGACTAGGCCACTCTAGCATCGGATAGTGCTGATAATTTACTGATTCAGCATTATAATTTCTGATTTTTCAATATGTATAACTAAATTTTTCAGTAATGAAGGTAAAAACAATTATTTTAAGCAAAATTTTTAATTTATTTTATACTGCAGAAATTCTTTCTACAAAGGTGATATTTAACTTTGAACTTACTTGGCCACCTTACGCAGAACAAAATATGTACTTGGAGGGACCTTTTATGTGTGCATGTGTGTGAGTACGCATGTACATGAATATGCATATATTTAAATATATGTGTGTATATACTGTTTATATATATTGTATATATCTGTGTGTATGTGTACATATGCATATATATATGTGTGTGTTCCTTTAAATTTTTGCAAAGAGAGAAAGTGTGAAAGAAGAAGATGATGATGATAACAAAGAAGAGGAGGAGAATGCAGAAAAATTAATTCTGGAAAGCCTTTAAAACTGTTCACAGCAAATATCTCTGCAGGGAGTCAATGATGGGACTTTTATTCCCAATGTATATATTTCCCTTTTGAATGTTTTATTTTTAGCATTGATTATCTTTCTAATGAGAAGAACACAGTGACGGGAAAGCTCTGCAGATTGTAGCTTTATAAGGTAAAGGCTAAGTTCTTCTTAAGGATCTTATTAGAGGATGTTCACACCACAGCAATCATCCAATTAAGACTGAAAGTAAGGTTAAAATCCCATTAGGGCAATTATTCAGTTAATTGCTGTGGTGTGAGCATGTAGTCATATTTTAAAAAACATGGAACATCAACCTGTATCTACACGGGAAGAAGGTCAGGGCCATCTCCCCAGCAAACCAATTTAAAAGATTTAAGTGAGGCGTTTTACAAGCCAAGAAAGAATCACTTTTTGAAAAATTAGCATTTAAAAGGAGAGTATTTAATTAGCACTGGCCACTAATCCCAGACACAGACTTAACACCATGCAGAAATGTCAAAAGCAGAGTATTTTTACAGTAGGATGACCACTGGAAGAGTTGGGATGTGTCATCATACAAAGCATGGTTATTATTAAACTATTCATTCATTCATTCATTAAGTAAACATTTATGGCATGTCTGGTAGTTAGGACAAACAAGATTTTCTGCAGTCACTAGAAAGCACAATTTCATGTGGTCAGGCAAAAGGAAAGAGTTAGAAGAGATAGAATGGGCATTCCCTGCAGCTTTGCAAACTGTAGGGATTCAAACGACACTTGGAGTCATGGATTCATACCCACCTTGGGTAGTCAACCACAGTCATTTCCACTGTTCTGAAGAAGTTGTTTGTTTGCACCTTTTCAGCTACTAAATGGCATCTTTGTAATGTCCCTCTGTGGCCCAATATTATGTGCAAACAAATCACTACTTAATATCAAAAAAAAGAAAGATGGTTTGTTCTTAGGATATACTACAAGTTGTGTTGTATAGCTGAGCACAGAAATATTTGCTTTGCCTCTAAAATGCCACTAAAATTCAAAACAAACCAAAGATGCCAGTATTGTTTGCCTTTTCCTTTTTTTTCCTTTCCTTTTCAATTTGGCATTGATTTTGCATGGATAAGCAATTGTGGCCTTTTTCATCCTGTACTTTCTGCATCACTGAAAAGTCCATAGCATTGAATGGGTCTGCTTCCCAAAAGGGGAAAATCAGACCTCTTTTTTTTATTGCATTTGCAAAATTGCTCCAAGCATGAGATTCTTATTAACTACGCATCCTCAATTTAAAGAGACACTCTGGAATTATTTCAGCTTCCTGGGACAAAAACAGGAGAAACATGTTACCCAATAACTAAACAGGATGTGCCAATTTATTTGACCTAATTAATGTTTTATCCAATGTTTGTCATTTTCCTTATATATTGAGAGCTATGTTTATTTCCAAAATTATATAATATAGTTTATATGAATGCAGATTTGTAATAGCATTTAATGGCAAAGTCCAACTTATTTGTTTTCAGTGTAACTTCATTATTACATTATTTCCTAAAGCACTGAAAATAGTTTAAGAAAAGTCTTTCCTAAGATTCTGAAAGAAAGAAATTATTAGTGAATTGGCAGACAAAACTCTATATTGATCTACTTTCTTGCCTGCCTTTGTATCACTTTGAGTATTTCATCTCTCCCAGAATTTGAGCCTTGTCCCAAATTCTGGAATCCATCCTGTTCTTAGCCTTTTCATCAGTAATCCACCAGATCAGAATTAAGTCAAATTTGCTATTTCTACTCCTCTCATTTTTTTTTAGTTTTATTCTAGTAAATAACCCTGCATCCTTTACCTGTGTGGAAGAGAACATTTAAAGGTCCCTTTCCAATAGTTTTGCTGTCTCCCTTTTATCTAAGCAGAGTGGTGCATCATATATGCAATTAGTTTGTGAAATTTCAAATACACCCGTTCTCTCTCCTGGATATGATCAAAGCAAATAACCTTACATTTTGCATATGTATTGTTCATGTTTATACTACATAAGATGTTTATAATGTACTTTAGTTTATGTGTTTTATATTTATAGATACAAATTAATATTAGGGTGATATAAAGCAAATTATTTCCACTATACTTTATGGAGCAATAAGATATTATCAAGGTCAGTGTTAACTAATTAAACGCTGCCTTTTGTAAGCTGAATTTAGAACTTACCTCTATAGATATGTCTCCTGTATTAGTTTGTTGTCATTGTTATAACAAATTACCAAAAACCTAGTGGCCTATATCAATGTAAATCTTACAGTTTTGTAGATCAGAATTCTGACAGTATCCCATGTTTTACTGGGATAAAATCACGGTGCTGGTAGGGCTATGTTCCCTGGAGACTCTAGAAAATCCATTTCCTTGCCTTTTCCTGCTTCTAGAGGCTGCCCACATTTCCAGGCTGGTACCCTGCTTACATCTTCAAAGTCAGAAATAGCAGGTCAATTTCTTTTCACATTGCACCATTTTGACCTTTTCTTCTATACCCCTGTTACACTTTTAAGAACTCTTGTGATTGTTTGGCACCCACCAGGACAATCCATGATATTCTTCCACCTTTACATCCAAATCCTTTCATCTGTAAAATCTAATTTTCCATGTAAGGTAACATATTTCCAGGTTCCAGAAGCTATTATGATGTATACATCTTTGGGCTTCCCTTACCATAGCTTTATTATTTGTTTCTGGTAGTATCATGGCTATGGATAATGGATCCTGTCTTGCCTTGCCTCTCCTAAGAGCTGATAGGTGTTGGTAACCCTCAGCTAAAGACTGACTTTTATGACTATGACTCCTCTATTTACTACTGAATTTTCTTGTCCACCAGTCTGAACCACTGCCCAAGGAATCACATGCTCCATCCCAGAAGGTAAGAGGACTTGACATTTTTTCATATGGTAACCAGCTGCAAAAAAACCTCCTTTCATGGGGGGAATGTGTCCTTCTTGGGTTGGTACATATGACAATGATGAATTGTCATGGGAGGTGTAAAGGCTTAGTCATTTTAGTCCAACTCATCTCAGAACAACCATTCTAACCTCAGAGCTCACTGCCTGGTTGATCAATGCTGGTTTGACTTCCATCGTATTTGAACTTTTCCTGCTATCTCAGCCTTCTTTCTTTCCCCACTTTCATGGGATTTCACCAAGGAAACTCCTTAATAAATATTCTACAAACTAATCTATGTTTCAGAGTTTGCTTTCCTGGGAACTCAATTTGCATTCCCTGCTGCCCCCCTCAAATTAGTTTCTTTCCAAACTAACAGAAATACATCTATACTTGTCCTTGTAAGTTGCACTGCAAACATTCTTTCCTCCTCAAGGTCTTCCATAGCCACCTCGGGCAAGCTGAGTTATTCCTCCCATACTCTCTCATAATGCCAGACATGGGACTTTGTCATAGCAAGGAATATCCTGAACTGGTAAATTGTATTCTCTCTCTCTTCCTACAAGAATATGTTTTCCTTGAGAACAGAGACTGTGTCTCTTTCTTGCTCCTTAATGTCTAACACAGTGCTGGGCCTAAAGAGGATTAATAAATAGTTTTAAATGACTGTAAACATGAATAGATGGCTTGTTCTGCACCCATCGAACCCCTGATTCAGTTAAGATTCATTGTGTTGCAATACATGTTGAGTCAGCACAACATATCCACTCTTGTTTACCTTAACCTCCATCCAATCATTTTCCCCCCACATGATTTATGAACAATGAAGTGGCCACATACCAGACAAGGTAGATTAAAGTTCTACCATTTAAAATGCTTGTTACAATATTTCTACCTATTTTTCTTGTAGGTTACTCCCCAATTCCCAATTACATTGTCTTTCTAATGCATCTATTTATAGGTTACACTTAGCCAGTGTCTGGTTAGTTGAAGGCTATTTCATTCTGGGGTTATTGAAAGATAACAAAATCTATAATAGACCAATGTCGGTGAGCATTACCTACCTGTCAGTAGAGCTGAGTTCATTATAATTTCTATGGACCTGTTTCCTTGCAGACGAATTGTCTATATTCAAAAAGAAAAAGCAGAATACCAGTGAGAATTCTTGCCTCGCTCTCACGTCTCTGGTTCACTACAAATTTTTCACTGTTTATTTCAATGGCTTAAGATTTAGGAATAACCTTCAATTATGTCAGGTAACCCTTGACAATGCATGCAGGACAAGCATGAGAAAAATCTGGTATAACTGATCACCATGATAAAAATTTTGTTTTTCAATCACATATGACACCACTTTTTCATACTCCACTGAACTATTTATTGTGCTAGTTTGAAACTGTTATGTACCCCCAAAAAGCCATGCCCTTTTCTTAATCCGGTCTTGTGGGGGCAGACCTATTGTTTAAGGTGGGACATTTTGATTAGGTTGTTTCCATGTAGATGTGACCCACCCAATTGGGGTGGGATCTTTTGATTAATTGGTTTCCAAGGAGATGTATCTCTTTTTGCCAATTCAAGGTAAGTCTTAATCCACTTAAGGGAGTCCTTTAAGAGAGAATCATTTTGGAAAAATTTCAGAGTGGACACAAACAGAGAAGTTTGGAGATGCAGAAAGAAGATGCCCCTGGGGAAGCTGTTTGAAAACAGATGTCAAGGGACCAGTAGATATCTGCCACATTCCTTCCCAGATCTGCCTTTCTTGACTCAAGGTATCTTTTTCTGGATACCTTGGTTTGGACAGTTTTATGGTGTTAGAACTGTAAACTTGTAACTTAAGAAATTTCTTTTATAAAAGCCAATCCATTTCTGGTATATTGCATTTCCAGCAGCATTAACAAACTAAAACACTTATCTCCTCCTATTTGGTATGCTTATACTATCATTATCTGAAGGCTATTATAGTAGTTAATTTTATTATTCAATGCACTATAGTTTTGTCTGATTTCATAATTTCCATACTTTATAAAATAAGGATGACTGCTCAAATATTATTCAAAGATTAGGAATAATTTAAGCTCTAAATTGGATTTTAAGTGTTATTTTCATTAAATTAAATATGACCTACATATTTAATGATGATGTCAATTTTTAAGAACTTAAAAAATCACATGTGGAACAAAACTAAACCTATATTAATTTCATAAATTGAAAACAAAATTTTAAATGGTAATCTGTTTTTTAAAAGTACAAGTGTATCTTGGAGATATTGAAAGTTTGGTTCCAGATCATCTCAACAAAGAGAAAATTGGAATAAATCAAGTCACAAAAAATTTCGGCTTCCAAGTCCACATAAAATTTATGTTTACACTACGGTGTAGTCTATTAAATGTGCAATAGCATTATGTTGAAAAAACTAAACTATCTAGGTACCTTAATTTAAAATATTTTATGGCTAAAACATTGCTAACCATCACCTGAGCCATCAGGAGTTGCAATCATTCCGACAGTGGACAGTCTTGCTTCAGCGTTGATGGCTACTAACTAATCAGGTTGCAGTTGCTATGGCAATTTCTTAAAATAAAGCAACGATGAAGTTTGCTGCATGAATTGACTCTTCCTTTTACTTGAACACTTAGAGACCATTGTGGAATTATCAATTGCCTTAATTTCAATATTGTATTGTTTTAAGGAATAGAGAGGCCTGAGAAGATGGAAAGAGATGGGGGAATGGCTGGTTGTTGGAGCAATTAGAAAGCACACATGTATTCATTAACTTTGCCATCGTATATGGGCACCTTTCCTAACACCCCAAAATAATTATGATAGCAACATCAAAGATCACAGATCACCATGACAGATACGATAACAATGAAAACGTTGAATTATTGGGATAATTACCAAAATATGACATAGAGAAATAAAGTGAGCATATGCTGGAAAAATGGCACCAACAGACTTGTTTGGTGAAAGCTTGCCACATCTTCAGTTTGTAAAATCACAATATCTGTTACTGGACAAAGGCAGTGAATGCTCTTCTCAATGGCTCAAATGACCAAATCCTGAGACCAAGGTTTCAAATAGAGAAAGAGTTTATTGCTAGGCATGAAGCAGGGAACGGACAGCCTAGCAGCTAAAAAAATATGTCTTCCTAATCTAGGGGGTTCATGGTTTTTATGGATTCTAATAAGGGAAGATGGCATTATTACAACTTCAAATAGCAAGTACAAGCAGAAAGGAAAGGCAACAGAGTTATCATTTCAATAGCAAAAAATAGACAGAAACCATTTACAAATGTAAATGAGTGAAACTGGTCTGGAACCAGTTAATGGCTGACTCAAGTTCCTCCATCAGCATTAGGGCCCTTGCCTTTACAAATTTCTAAAGTAAGAAAATAGACAAAAGGCACAGATGAGGGCATTTAAAATCATTCTCAGGGATCAAAGCAATACAAAGCACAATAGAGTGAAATGCAATTAAATGAGGTATACCTTAAAAACTTAAAAATAGAAAATATGGTATGATTAAAGAAAAACAGAAAAATAATCAATCTATCAAATGGCTTTCTTTTTAAATTAAATACTCATGCATTTGATACAGAGGATAAGGGATTGAAATAATTATTTAAAGGATTGACAAGGTGTCTCTAGTCTCAGCTACCATGAAATCATCTCAGTACCTAGAAGCAAATTGCTGTTGCAATTATTGGGAAGATGGTAGGAGGACAGCTAAAGAAATCTGAGTCACACATCTACTACTCTGACTTTTGCCCTAGCAGTGAACTATCCCTACTATGATTAATCAACAAGATGGGGACAGCATCCCTTGTCTCTCTTCTAATGCTGCTTGTTTCCAAATTAAACCTCAAATGAGTGCTTCAAGTCTAGAATCCTATTGTTGTAGTTAGATTTAGTTGTCAACTAGGTGAAGGCACCTAGTTCTGTTGCTGTGGACATGAGCCAGTGGTACATGAACCTCATCTGCAGTCAGATAAGAGGCTTGCCTGCTGCAATGAATGATGTTTGACTTAATTGGTTGGTGCTTAAATGAGACAGCACAATGCAGCACAGCCCAAGCAGTTCGGCATACCTCATCTCAGCACTCACAGATCAGCCCAGGCCTTTGGAGATGCAGAAGGGAATCACCCCGGGGAAGGTTGCTAGAACCCAGAGGCCTGGAGAGAAGGACAGCAGAGATTGTCCTGTGCCTTCCCACATAAGAAAGAACCTCAGATGAAAGTTAGCTGCCTTTCCTTTGAAGAACTAATGAAATAAATCCCATTTTATTAAAAGCCAATACATCTCTGGTGTGTTGCATTCCAGCAGTTAGCAAGCTAGAATGATTTTGGTACCAGAGGTGGGGTGCTGCAGCAGTTTGCAAATACCACATATGTTGGAATGCTTTTTTGGGTGGCTAAGGTGAAGATTGGAGGAACTGTGAAGAGAATGATGTAGAAGTTCTGGAGTGCTTGAACAGACTGTTGCTGTAAATGGAGCCACTGCCAACCTAGACAAAGGTGGACACAAAAAAGGAAAAATTGAAGTTTGTGAGTGAAAACCATGGAAGCTTGGGTCTGAAGACAATAAATCTTGGCTAGGAGTGTAGACCCACCCATATACATGGAGAGGGTGAGTTTACCCTAAAGGGTGAGGATGAAATCTCCCACTTTGTTGCAGTGGAAAGGTCGTGCAGCCTCAGGCCTTGGAGAAGGTAGAGCATGCTCTTTGGGGGACTAGGGAGAACCTGGTTGCCACCACATGGAGGGGTTGAGCATGTGCCCCCAAATGGCAGAGAGCCCAGGTGTGGTCCTGATGCCTGGAGAGAGTAGAGCCAAGAAAAGGTTGTCTCCTCAATGTTTCCCGAAGTTGATTTGGAAAAAGGCGAACCACTTCACAGACCCTTGGAAAGGGTGTGACTTCCATTTTCTAAAGCTGAAGGATGAATGACTTTCAGACTTTGAAATCCAATGGTGTTTGTCCTGCAGATTTTACATCCATGTTCCTTCCAATTTCTCCCTATGGAAATGAAAACCTGTATCCTGTGAATATCTTCCTTTGTCTATTGGCATCAGACAACTTGTTTTGAGATTCACAGGTCCACAGTCAGAAGATAATTTTTTGCACCTTAATATTGTTTAAGGTGATGCATGTAGTTGCCAAGTCGACAAGGGGTGGACATGTGGTAGTTAGATTCAGTTGTCAACTTGGCCAGATGAAGGCACCCAGTTCTGTTGCTGCAGACATGAGCCAATGCTATGTGAACCTCAGTTGTTGCTCATTACATCTGCAGTTGGCTAGGAGGCATCCCTGCTGCAATGAATGAAGTTTGACTTAATTGGGAGGTGCTTAAATGAGAGCACAACACAGCACAGCCCAAGCAGCTCAGCATACCTCATCTCAGCACTCACAGCTCAGCCCAGGCCTTTGGAGATGCAGAAAGGAATCACCCTGGGGAAAGTTGCTAGAACCCAGAGGCCTGGAGAGAAGGCTGGAGAGATATTCCTGTGCCTTCCCACATAAGAAAGATCCTCAAATGAAAGTTAGCTGCCTTTCCTCTGAAGAATTAATGAAATAAATCCCCTTTTATTAAAAGCCAATCCATCTCTGGTGTGTTGCATTCTGGCAGCTAGCAAACTAGAACACCTATCTTCAGGGATATGGGGAAAATGTGATTATTAGTTTTCTAGTCTATGAGCATAAAGTTAGCTTGGATATTGAGGAAAACTAAAGTATCTGTTAAATTGGTTACTCCTACAACTTTTCCCTTCTAATTCATGATAATTAGATGTTAATCATTTTTTCCAGTATTTAGAATGACAATAATGTTGATCAAAAATACCTAAGTATGAATAACATTGAAGCATAGAGCTTGGTGTCTTCTATATACAATAAAAAATTTCCTTTGCAGGGTATGCTGATTTTGTAAAATTTCTGAATTTGCTCCAAGGAGATCTCCATTAGGGAATGAAATTGAGATAGTGATAAAACTATTGATGAACAATGAGTTAAAATCATACTTTTTCCTATTTAAAGATCTTGCTACAGATGGTTTTACTTACTTCTGAATATAATAAGGGTAATTGGAAATAAGAATTGACATCCTAAAGTTCTTACCACATGCTGAGTGCAAATCTGTCTTACCAATCCAGGCTCCACCTAAAGACCTTGTCATTGGTAGCTTTCTCTTTTGGACTCAGAAGCTACATGACACCATCTCATTTATGAGTTGTACATTTCAGAGACATTCACTCATAAATGGTCTTGAATGATTGTCTCAAGGACACCAATATCCTTATGACTGTAGAAGAATTTCTCAGGAAAAATAAAACAACAGAATTCAATTGAACACATGTGGCTGGATTTATAGTAATTATGATTTTAAATAAATTTATTTAATACAATCCTATTTGATAACACTCTAGTTAACGCTATCTATCTAAATCACTCAACAGCCAACATCTTGGGAAACAATATTCAGGGTTAGCTGTCCTGGGAAATCACAACATCTCAGGGATTTAGAAAAAATTTCAGAAGTTAGTTTGGAAGATTTGCATCTTCTTATTATATCCTGTTAGAACAGGAACATAGCAGTAGAAATTAAGTTTAACTGACAAACACTGTTGACTACTCCCTTAGAATCTCAAAGCTGCTAAAATTTTTGTAGTTAGGAAAGTCATACTTAAGTAAGAACATCATAACATACATGGGTCATGAAGTAACAAGCCAGAATCAAGCTATCAAATTGTTTGAGATCCCTTGCTTAAGGAGAAGAGGTAAAATTGCTCTGCCTAGCCTAACACAGAGGCTGAAGAGCCAAGGATGATGGTCCTTTGGATAAAGCGCGTCTTAGTGTGCCAGGGCTACAGTGAAAAACACCACAGACTGCTTTTCTTAAACCATAGAAATACATTGTGTCACAATTCTGAAGGTTAGCAGGTCAAAATCAAGGTGTCAGTAGGACATGTTTTCTCTGAAGTCTGTGGCAATATGGTGGTAGCTTATCGGAAATCCGTAAGTCAGTCTGCCTCTATCACATGACCATCTGTTCCTTTCTGTTTCCTACTACCGCTCTTTCCAAATTTCCTCTGCTGATGAAGATTCCAGTCACACTAAGTCCCACCTTATTCAGTTTCCCTTCACCCTAATCAATAAAAGTTTCAAAGATTCCTTCTGCAAATGAGTTCATATCGACAGGATGAAGGATTTGGATTTCAAAATGCCTTGTGGAGGAAATGATTCAATTCATAACTGAAAGCAATGTTTCCATATATTGGCATATTTTTTAACCAAATTTTCTAGAGTTTTCCAAGAAATTATAGATCTGTAGAAACTCTGGTTTCAAACTATAAAATGTATTTGATTCAAAGAAATAAAGGACATATTTTTTAATGTAGGTTTATTCTTCATTATGAGAACCAAAGGCAACTAGAGATTTACATTTTCATCTGCTTCCCAAATTATTATCAAGCATTACTAGATCTCTTTTTTTCAGATTCATCTCTTACTTCATATATTTATAATCAAATTTTACATTTAAATAAAGCTATTATGGACTCCTAAAGATTTTTTTTCCATTTGAAGTTTTAAAGAACATTTCCACTTTGGGTGTATTCTGTTTTACTAAGATTATTGCAAATAATTTTGAGCTTATATTTCCCTGCAATTCTCTTCCCTTTCATTCAGCAAACCTATTAGAAGCACTACCCAAGGTCCAGGTACACTGTGATGCACAGGAAATTTTAAAAGAACAAGGTTCTTCTCTTCATGCAGTCTCAAATATTTAGCAGAATATTCATTCATCAATGGATGGTTTAGTTACAAGATAAATATTTATTTAGTAGATGAGAATAAGTATCAGATAACCTGTTGTATTTCAAAAATGCATACTGAAAATATCAGTCCATGTGATTGCAGGCATTGAGTTTAGACAATGATTGAACATCTGCTAAATTTTTGGTATTTCACTAAAAATTATCTTTATCATTCATTATGACAATATTTGAAGTCAGCATTATTATTCTTATTTCTCATATAAAAAAAGAGGCTCAGAGAATTTGGACTATGTATCTAAGATTAACATGATAGAAAGCAGTAGAACTGGGATATAAACAGTGCATGCTCTTTCCCCCCATGCAGCACTTACTAATTTGCACTGAAAAATATCAATCCCGTTGACAATTTCACTGCATAGGTGCTTGAACTGTCATGTTATCATGAACTTCCTCCATGTTATCATGAACTTCCTCATCCTCAACTAACCCCGATGTAAGGATACTATATAAACAGTAGATAATGATTAGAATTAGGGTCTTAGAGTATTTTCTGATCAATAATACATTTCCAGTGAATCTCAGAGGTAGAGGTAGGATTGCTAATACAAACAAAGGGTTGGGGTAAAGTAAGCAGAGATTCGTATGTTCAAACTTATAAAATTAGATATGTCAAGGGACATCTTTTAAATATAAGTGGAAACATTAATGAGAGTCAATGCACCAAGAATCAAAAAACATTAAGTGAAAGAAAAAAAAAAAAGGAGTGAAGTAATAAAAGATAACTTTTGTCTGTCCAGGACACCTGTGGTAATCTTTCAGATGGTACCAACTATTATGATAAGACTCCACTTTACAACGTTATTTAATGAATTATTAGAGTTCTTTTTTGTAACTCTGTTGTTATTAAGAAATTTTAAGAAATATTCAGGATCATTTGGTTATTTCTTTTAGAAGGTCTGAATATATTTGTTAGCTGCACGTTATTACAGAAGCTTAGTACACATGTAGAGTGTATGAGATGGTCTGTGGCAACCTTATTTTTTAGAGTAATTCGTTATAAATAATATGGTATAATTATATAATTATATATAGACTAAATTATCTATAGATTAATAAATATATTTATAATAATATAAATAAATTAAATACAGATTAATATATTTAATTAATCTATTCATCAAATATTTACTGAAAGTTACTAAAAAAAGGATTTTAAATGTTAAAATATTGTCACTGTCTTAAAGCAGTTGCTGGAATGCAACATACCAGAAAAAGAATGGCTTTTAAAATCTGCCTTCAGGCCAAAGCCACTCGTCAACTTTGTCAGCTTATCTGCCATTTTAAAACAAGGATCACCTTCCTTCCAGTCTGCAATAACACATGCCTCATTTCTATCTAGAGGCTGGTCAGAGGTATCTTTAGAGTCCCCATTTCTACCAACAGTTTCTTAGGCCTTTTCTATCAAGCTTCTCACAACTCCTCCAGAATCTTCCCCTTATCCATTTAAGAATCCATGCCAACATGTTTAGTATTTGCAAACCGCAGCAGCACCCCACTCCTGGTACCAAAATCTATCCTAGTTTGCTAGCTGCCAAAATGTGATATACCAGAAACAGAATGGCTTTTAAAAAAGGGAATTTAATAAGGTGCTAGTTTATAGTTCTAAGGCTGAGAAAATGTCCCAGTTAAAACAAGTCTATAGAAATGTCCAATCTAAGGTATCCAGGGACAGATACCTTGGTTCAAAAGGCCAGTGATGCTCAGGGTTTCTCACTCAGGCTGGAAGGGCATATGGCAAAGTCTGCTAGTTTACTCTTCCTACGTCAGCCAGAGAGCCTCTCCTCTGGAGTTTGTCCAGATCCTTTATCGGAGTCACGAGCGTCACAGTCTGTCCTCCAGATTTTGAACTTTTTCATCCCCATGGCTGTCCAGCCAGCCTCTCCTGAGAACTCCTTAAGGAATTTCATCAGAGTTACCAGCCTGCACTTGTCCTACAGGCCCTCATCATTCCCACATTTACATGAGACACTTTCATAAATTTTATATCTACGGATATCTCCTGCTGATTGTTTCTCTAGAGAACAAGAGAGAAAGCCACGAGATTTGGAGAGAGCAGAGAAAGATGACAGCATGCCACAGAACCACAAAGCAGAGAGTCCACCAGTAAGTGACTTTTGGAGATGAAGAAAGAAAACACCTCCTGGGAAGCTTCATGAAACAAAGAGCTTCATCATGTGCCCTTCCAACTGAAAGAAACCCTGAATGTCAGGGGCCTTCTTTTTTTTTTACATGGGCAGGCACTGGGAATCAAACCCAGGTCTCTGACATGGCAGACAAGAATTCTGTCACTGAGCCACCATCACACCACCCTCATCAGCCTTCTTGAATCTAGATATCCTTCCCTGGATGCCTTATATTGGACATTTTTATAAACTTGTTTCAATTGGGACATTTTCTTGGCCTTAGAACTGTAAACTAGCAACTTATTAAATTCCCCTTTTTAAAAGCCGTTCTGTTTCTGGTATATTGCATTCTGGGAGCTAGCAAACTAGAACAAGCAGTTTACAATCTAGTAGGAAAAGTGACATGGATGTGCTGAGAGAGAAATAGAAAGAGACAAGAACACAAGAAAGAAAAAAAAATTAAACACTGGGCTACAACACCTAAAGAAGAGATGCTTCCTTATGCTCAGTGGTGTTTGGACACATTCCTGAATGATATGTACTATTTTAACATAGAAAGAAGGTCTTGTCAACCAGAGGAGACAGCATAAATAAAAGAATTGAGCATATTCAGGGTAAACTGAGTAAATACAGTTCTAACATAAGACATAAAGCAGTCTTATAAAAATGGAAGGGGTGTGTATCAGATTTTCAAGAAGTTTGAATGAGCTTAAAGAGAATTTGCACTAAAAGAGGGAGTTAATGAAGATTTACAAAAGGGTGTTGAGTATTTAAGCAGAATGGTGATTGAGAAAGATTAATGTGACAGATTTCTTGAAGATCTGACTAAGCAGTAGAAGGACAGGAGACAGGGGACCATTTAACGATAATTGAGGTGTCAGGAAATGACAGGCAGAACTAGGATAACGGTGATAGGAATCACAGGTCAGGGAATAATGTAAAGCACAGAGCTATAAATATTAAATATATATATATATACATGCACACATGCATACATACTTGCATGCACAAATAATTACAGGCTTTCAGTTCATGGGATTCAGAGGTTAGTGTTAAGGGTAAAGGAGTAATCAACAAATTATGGGTGTTTTTAAGTGTGGCTAGGAGAACAATAATCACATTAACAAAATGTAGAAGTCACAAGTGGTCCTTCGGAACTGAAATCAAAATAGCAGTATTCAATAAGTTATTTAGAAATCTTTGTCTTGAGCTTTGGAGGGAGGTTGGGAATAAAGATGCTGAGTCAGGATTTTAAAGAGAGATGCTCATTAGGCTAATCCAGCTATATTATAACAACAACAGCCACCATCACAACCAAACCCACAGATAGCAGAAAACATGGAGCTACATATAAAATCCTGAGAAAACAACCTCAGTGGAGGTGAAAGAAAGTGTAACTTAAAGGGGAGATAGAGAAATCAAAAGTCAGAGAGGTATAAAGAGAATGTAGATGTGCTGGCATTGTGTCAAGAAAGAAGAGTGTTTCAAGGCTGACCCAGTGACTAATGTGAAATGCAGCAGATAAAGAAGATGCAGCTTGAACAAGGGGCATCAGTTCAGCAACCTCTGTGTGCTGCTGTGCATTCTACCCTCCTGACCCCGAGGTTCGCTCTACTTCCTCAACATTGAACTTCTGCAAGGTCTTTGGGTGTCAGCATTCTCCTTTCCCTCCTTGTCCCAGCTGTATTTCCCAACCACAGAATGCTTAGCAATTATAGGAGCAGGTTTTAAACCAGGCAAGAATTCACTCAGGTATGCTTTATTTTTTCCTGAATATAGCAATATCATTGCCTTATTCCAAGTAGATAAAACCAACCTATGGAAGCTCCTTATTTAACACAGACTTGTCTACCAAATATGAATACATTATGAAGGGCCACTCTAGTAAGTAGTAAAGGTTTTCAGGATAAGAACAAAAGGGATACCATATTCCCTAAAGACGGTAAATTTAGGGATCTTGTTTTGTTGTTTTTAGCAATATGTCACATTTCAAGGCAGGTAAAGATGATGGTAGATTTATAATGAACAATAGTAGTAGACATATAATTTCTGGCATTTTAAAACTTCTAATTGTACGTTCTTCTTTCCTAGGTTCCAGGGCCAATTTCTATTGGTATGCAGTGCTTTTTGTATCTAGATGCCTACTGAGACAATGTGCTTGTGGGACAGGAAGCAAGGGTGAGACTTAGAGCAAAAATGAGATGACATCGTGAATGAAATAGGGAGGAAGAGAGAAAGAAAACACAGGAAAGAGAAAGCCACCCTACTTGTGTCTTGATGTTTTACTGTGCTTACTTGAAAATTTTGTAACTCTAATATTTAGAATTCTGATAACTTATTCTAACCTTTACAGATGCTCTGTATATTAAGCAAAAAAAGTAAGCACACTTTGACAGGGGATGATTGTTTCAATACTCCTATCAGCGAGGCTATTCATTTTTAGTCATTTGCCTTCAGCACATTTTGTAATAAAGCCAGGCAAAGAAAGTGGGTGGTCCCTGCGACACAATTTGCCCTCCTCGGTGTGCTTTCCTGTTCCCCTTTATTCCACACCTCTTACATTGATGCATACTCTGTCTCCTCCCCTCTGTTTCCTGGCCTTCACTGAGCAAACAGTAAACTATGTTTGTTCAGGCTTATGAAAAGATCATCCATTCATTCATTCATTTAATCACCACTTTTGTAAGCTGTATAATTGGCTGAAGACAAACAAAAGTCTGGACAAGCTACTATTCTAGACCTCTGAATGTAATTATTTATGATTTCTTGATTATGACTGTTCTTTCTCCATCTATATTCCTTCTTTTCTATTGGCCTGCCACACAAAAGAAACTGAATTACAAGCCAGATAATTGATACCTCTACTTATCCTGGCAAAAGAAGGAGGGCATTTTATTTGTCTCATTACAATGTGAAAAAAAATGCAACATGATTGAGGATGTGGAAGACAGCTCAGCTCAGCTTTCTATAACTATTCTTATGGTCTGAAAGCCTGTTATCTAGAGCATTCATTCAAAATACACACAGACACAGGTACACATATCCATTCTTTGAACAATTCTACAGTGATTCCTTGCTATCAACCTTGTCCTCCTATATACAGAAAGTTAAAATATGTTGTTACTTTTGCTTATCAGAATACTTCAGTTTGTAGTGAAAAAACTAAGACTTCAATATGAGATTAAATGTTACCATGTGGTGCCCATGGCAGGGACGTTGGGGCATAATGAAGTATATAAATCCTAGAATAATATATCTGTAGTATAGGGAGGAAGATAGCTATGGTTCTTATTAACATATGTCTTCCATGAACTAAAATTCCCATATTAGAGATCAGTTCTTCTATCAATGTCAGACGTTGATGTCTTCTGGTTACATTCACGTTTATATGCTAGATATGTGGGGTGGTTAGTAAGTGTATGTTTTGAGAAACATGGGGAAATTTTTAATTATAAATAAAAACTGTCCTAGAGACCTTGGAAGTCCTACCATTTCAGATCTTTTCCTTAGGCATAGAGATTTCTATTTTCCTGTTTAAATATAGAGTAAGGGGCAAGCATAAACTAATGGTTTGGAACACAGAAGAAGTGGCTTCAAATTCCACCATTCCCAAGACAGCTCTCTGTCTGCCTTTGGGCAAATCTTTCAACACTAAATAATGCCAAGTATCTTTTGAACACCCTTTTCTCTATTTTTCTGATTTTCTGTATCACGAGTCCCATTCACCAAGGCAGAAGCCCGAACTTGCTTCTGCAGGCTGCTTACAGAGAGGATAAAGATTTCTGTCCTAGACGCCTTCAAAAGGGTCATTTAGAAAAAAGTAACAGGAGGACAATGGCACTGAGATTCAGCATGGCTTGGGAGGAGGGAGAAATGCTGTAGAGAAACAAAGAGCTTTCCTGTAACCCCATTGCAGGCACGGTGACATAGTGCCCACTGTGCAGCTCGTAAGAGAGGCAGGACAGTTTCGATGATGAATGATAGCAAGGGTGCATTGTGTGGCATTCTTATCTGCATGGCTTCTGAGCCAGGTTCTCTGCGCCTCCTGCAAATGATACGAACTATCTACTCTTTAAAGAATTGCTTTTGCATCTAAATTTGTTAGAGTAGGTTCCAAAATCTATAAATAAGACCCTGACTCTAATAAGCGTATTAAGAAATTACAGATTCTCTTCCATTTAAATTAGGATTCAAAAACATGAAAACCTAAACATGATGAGAAAAAAAATCTCTGGAAGATGTATAAGTCAAAAGGTAGTAAGGGGCTTTATTCTATTGGGGTTAAAGTTAGAGGTTAGAGAAAAACTAATTTACATCCCGCTTTTACCTCAAAGAGTTGACCCAAATAAAAAAAACAGAGTTCATATCTCTTGTTGACCATTGGATCCCTAGTGTCCCCAGGTTAGTAGAAACTCAATAGTTCTTAAATCAATTATCATATGTTCATGAGCACCACCCTCAGAATAAGATTTGTGCACTCTACCTGAAGAACTATTTGTTTAGGTAGAATTATTGAACAATACTCATTTGAGACCAGAGGAAATTTTAGTCATAATCCTGCACAGTTAAATCAATGTGCTTAAAACAAAAAGAGGCTTAGTGAAGTAACACAACTTGCCAAAATCACAAATATTCCTACCACAGAGCTGGGGCGATGCCTCTCAGGGTTTTGTGATGTACCTATTAAGAATAAGTTATTTTTTAAAAAGCACACATATATATATTTTAAACATGATGACTTTTAATGGAAAAATACAAATCCAGATACTTTACATTAGCACAGTACATATGAGCTATATATATGTACAACTATATGCCTGTATTTGCTTTGGCTCCATTTTGATAAGTCATTATTGTACTGTTAACCTAAATACAATGTTTATAGAGTTTATATATATAAATATTTTGAAGTTTGAATATTTTGGGAAATATTTTTTAATTAGAAAATACCTTGATGGTAAGAATATTTCAGAGATTTTTAGAATGTTCTTTAATTAATGTTTTCACATCAGGATTTTTATATTTTTGCCATATGCTTTACCATTGATTGCTTCTCTTCCAGATGAAATGAAGCAGTTTCTAACTATATGCTTGCTACAGGCTTGGATAAGGAATGCTAACATGCATAGCCGAGGGTCTGCTTTTGCTATATAGTTATTTAATCATATAGAGTGTCCCATCTTTCTTTGCTTCTCTGTAACTGAGAAATTAGGATTTAAGGGATGATTTTGATTACTGAACCATTATATAGATAATCCTTTTTACTTTCTGGTATATTAGAGGAGATAGAAGGAAATACCTGAAATCTTTGAATTGTAATCCAACTGCCTTGATCTCTGATAATGATTCTATAGTCTTTCTCTTGTTCCTTTGTCATTGTAAAACTCTTGTGACTAACTTTCACTTATGCCCATTTATCCAGTTTTTCAACTTTATAGTCTTGTGATCACTAAAGACAGCCTCTAATATTTATTAATGAAGGTTCCTGGCTCAGTCCAGAATTAACCCACCCCAAGTCCAAAGTTTTCTTGATAACCGAAACTGGATCTAACCAAAACGGGTTTCCCTGACATGCATAGTAGCTCAGACTTTAACCTATAAATCACCTACAACTCATTAAAATACTAAAAATCACACGCATCATATTAAGGCTAACATTTTCTTACATACATTCTAGAACTAAGCATGTAATCAATCTGCACATGCTCAGTAATTATACCAACCCTAATTACATCATCTGGAGCCATTGTGCTCATTATTCGAAAGCCTGCTCATCTTTTTTTTTTTTTTTTCACATGGGCAGGCACTGTGAATTGAACCCGGGTCTCCAGCATGGCGGGAGAGAACTCAGCCACTGAGCCACTGTTGTGGGCCCATTGTGCTCATCTTTTAATGCGATAAAACCAGCTGACTTACTGCAGTTCCGGAGACAGATTTTTGGGTCGATAGGAAGTCTGATCTCTGGCTTCCCACCTAGCAAAAGAAACTTAATCTCTTTGAAAGACCGTGTTTCAAGGATTGGTCATTTGAGAGCATCGGGCAGAAGAATCCCTTGCCTTTTCTGGTATCGTCTCTATGGAACATGCACACACCCCCAGCCCCCATTATTATTACATACATTTTACAATTTAATTATTGTAAAAACCTCTTTTCTTGTTTTTAAAATCTAGGCAACATCTTAATTTAAAGATAAAGCACAGATTACCTATTCATGAAGTTCGTTCAGAAGAAATCCCACTTCCTGACTGCTTAGTCACCATTAGAGAGGAGGTGACATGATGTTGTAACATAAGCATAGGATTTATAGATTTAGAACTGGGCTCTAATCCCTGTCACTGTGACCTTAAGCAAGTTAATTCATTCATCTCTGTGTGCCTCAGTATTCACTGCAAAATATTGATAATACCAGTTTTCCAGGTTGCTGAAAAGATTAAAAATTGACCTACTTCAAATACCATTGTGTATTCACTCCTTGTTCATTATGTAAAATATGCAAAGTGACAATTGCATTCCCTTACTGCTGAAGTTTTCTTCTGACAATGTAGTTGCTCACATCCTCAGCATCCAATATACTCTGTCCCCATTACATAGAAGTCATATAGTACAGGGGAATTGCTCTTTCAGGAGCTCCTATAATTCCCGCTTCACCTCTGCTTGACACAGTAGATGAGCTCAGGGAAAAACAAATTATGTTGTTCTAACTGAAGCTCTAGACTTTCATTTAATAAATAGAGGAGGAGTCTACCTACTTCTGGATTGTGGTAACAGGAACCAATTCAGCCCAAAGACAAAATAAAAACAAACTGAAGGAGTCCATATATCAGAAGCATGGAGAAATATTTTAATGTAATGTTGGTAAACATTTTAAAATCAATGCATGACATTAAATTGAGTTATTTAATCATTTTATTCTATTCAACATTTACACTGCACTGACTAATCAGTCATTCAAAAAGCACAATGAAAAAATATTTTTACTTCCTTTTTAAATTTTTTGTGATTGTTTCTTTAATTTTTTTCCCTAGAAGCAAAATTATTGGGCCAAATGCTATGGCTGTATTCACAGTTTTTTAGCAAAGTTCCATAGTGTTTTTCAAAACTATTCTGACCATTTATTTTCTTTCCATCATTGATGTGTGAGAAAACTTCTTTCACTGCATTCTTTCCATTGCTAAGAATTCTCTTTAAAAATTACTTTGCTAAAGTGATGGGCCAGAAATGTTCCCAAATCATATATTAGTTTATGGTTCTTTACGGGTTCAACAGTTGAAATCATTTTTAATAAGTTTAACAAACATGAAACTTTCCCTTGTTTATGAAGAGTCTTTTAAAGACCTTACAGCAGCATTTTTATATAATGATGGAGGAAAAGACAAAATTAAAAATGTATATGATATGATTGCAACTATATAAAAGCAGCTAGTCATAGAAAATATACTAGAAACAGAATTTGGTTCTATTTTTCCTTAAATTTCAATATATTAAACTTCCTTTAACTAATTACATTGCATTTATGCAATGGTTTCAGTTAAATTAAGTGAAACTTTACAAATTAAATGTTAATGAATACTGGGCTTTATGTTTTCTCAGGCAACAGTGAACTTCTCTATAAACAATGATATACTCTATAAATGCTAGTTTTCTATACTAAAACTACTAGCAACTAAAAATAATGATAAAATATTATAATGTTTTAGCAACTACTAAAGATTCATGACAATTGAAAACTGCTAGTCAGTCAAAGACTCCATGCAATTGAAGGAAAAAAATATTACCAGAAGATTGCTTGAAAATTAATTCCTTTGGTTTGTAAATATAGAAACAAATTAACAGATAATTATAGCTGCATATCACATTTATTCTACTGTATTTTAAGCATGCTTTAAAATGCTTGAAGAAGTAGCCAAAGAGTAAAAGTCAAGGTATTTGAAACAATTTAAAATTGAAACTTTTAATTATTTATCTCTCTGAAAATGTACATGCTACTCAAAAAAATCTTATTTACTTTCTCACATAACCTCAGCTGTTACCACAAATTGTGTACTTTTTTCTACAACCAGAGGGAATAGAACTCACATTTTCTCTTTATTTTTATGACTGTCGTGATCTACTGACCCATTCCCCTCAAATACATGTATTAGAATATAGGCGTAATTGTAAAGTTGCTATTTCTGGATTTTTGTGAAGATTTATGTTGTGTTCCCCTCCTGCACTATTTATTGGAGAATTTAAATAGTATTTAATCATATTTGACCAATCCATGCATGTGAGGAGATGGGAGGCTCTGGTGGGACAGAGAGTGGAGATGTCAAGAAAAAGTAATGAAGTATATTCTTGTTAATGTTAATGGTTGTGCATTGATTTTTGATGTCAAAACTGAAGAGATGGCAATTGTTTGAAGTAAACCTGCCTGAGACTTCCTAGGACCATAATTTCAAGAGGAATTGTATAAGGCTTTCTTAACTCTATCAGTGTTTGGACTGCTACCATGGGTATACTACTACTACACCACACATTAGCACATTGAGTGTCCTTTTTCCTGTCTAAAGAGAAGGATAAAAGATCCAGCCGCTGGTAGCAATCTTGTTATCATATACTCGATGGAAGATCATAGGTTTTTAATTATTCCACGGTGCATAGGAAGCCCATATGTTCTGAATGAAGTGAATACATTGAAAACTCGAAGAAGATTCAAAATTCCCACATTGTGCTCCTTGATCTAAAGATAGCATTTCCTTTGAGCAAGATTATGAACTTGGCAATCAGGCTGGAACCAGTCCAATTCTAATTAGCAACACAAACCACCATTAAGTCCTTATTCAATGGATTGTCACCAATTCTTTATATGATCCATGTTGTAGGTAACACTAAAGGAAAACTTTAAAGAACGGACTTTTTAAAATTCCCATGGATTAAGTGAATAAATAGCTGATAAGCAGGAATTCAATCAAACTTCAATATCACAAATATGTTTCTATATAGAAATAAAGTTTGGTTAAGATCAGTGTGGTAGTTAGGTTCAGGTGTCAACTTGGCCAGGTGAAGGTGCCTAGTTCTATTGCTGTGGACATGAGCCAATGGCATGTGAAGCTCATCTGTCGCTGATTATATCTGCAGTCACCTAGGAGGCTGCCTCTGCAATGAATGATGTTTGATTTAATTGGCTGGATGCTTAAATAAGAGAGCTCAACTTAGCACAGCCCAAGCAGCTCAGCATACCTCATCTCAGCACTCGCAGCTCAGCCCAGGTCTTTGGAGATGCAGAAAGGAATCACCCCAGGGAAAGTTGTTGGAACCCAAAGGCCTAGAGAGAAGGCCAGCAGAGATCGCCCTGTGCCTTCCCATGTAAGAAAGAACCTCAGTAGAAAGTTAGCTGCCTTTCCTCTGAAGAACTATATGTTTTTAACTGAATAAGTCCCCTTTTATTAAAAACCAATCCATCTCTGGTATATTGCATTCTGGCAGCTTTGGCAGACTAAAACAATCAGTTAAATCAGATTAAAAAAAAAAAAAAAGAAATATAACCTGTAATATTATACAGGTTTCTGAGACTGTAGGTACAAAACGGTGGAGTAGGGAGGTTTATTGATTGTTCCCCTCTACTACAAATGAATGAGCAAGAAAAGAAGACTGAAATTCATTAGTAGTTAACTCTGGCACCAGAGGGGATATTTAAGAAAGCTACAGGGGACTTAGTGAAAGACTGCCAAAAGTTCAACTTTTATAAAGGAAAGTGCAAGCCAGTGACCAACCCTGCTTTTCAACCCCACTGCAGCAATTTTCATTAGTAATACTGCATTTTATCTACTATAGGTCTTAAAATTCAAATGCATGAAAGACAAGCATAAATTTTTTAACTAGGCACACAATACATAAAGATGTTATTTGTGACAAGAAAAAAATAGAAGGAAAGGACAGTGGGTTATAGAAATAGAGCATCAGGCAGGCAACGGTGGCTCAGTGGCAGAATTTTCACCTGCCATGCAGGAGATCTGGATTTGATTCCCAGAGCCTGCCCATATCAAAAAAAAAAAAAAAAAAGAAAAAGAAAAAAGAAAGAAATAGAGTATCTACAAGCTATTGAATTTAAATTGATATCAACACAAATTAAATTGTATAGATTTAATTGTACAGATTTGATCCCCATGTTAACAATAAGGAAAGTATCTAAAAATCCACACCAAATGGTATGAGATATGTTTCAAAATAACATATTTTAAAAGTTCATCTAAAAGAAAGGAAAGTAGTAATGGAGGAAAGGAAGGACAGAAAAGGCATACAACATATAAAAACAATTAGCAAAATGGCAGATATTTTGCCTTATCAGTAATTACCCAAATGTATACAGATTAAACTCTCCAACTCAGGAAGAGACTGGTAGAATTCATAGAGAAACATGCCCTAACTATATGGTGCTTAGAAGAAATCCATCATAGGTTTGAAGATACAAACAGGTTGAAAGTAGAAAGATTAAAAAATTAAAAAACAACTTCATGCAAATAATAACCAAACCAGGACTGAGGTGGCTACATTAATATCAGAAAAAAAATAGATCTCTAGAAAAAAAAAACTATTATAAGAGATGAAGAACATTATAAATTAATTATAGGGTTAACAGGAACATTTAATAATTATAAACATATGTGCACCTAAAAACAGGGCCTTAAATATAGGAAGTAAACTGACAGAATTGAAGGGAGAAATAGGCAGTCCTACAATAATAATTTGAGATTTAAATACATAATGCTGAGTGGAACATCTAGAAAGAAGATCAACAAGTTAACAGAGGATCTAAGCAATACTATGAACCAACTACAACTAACAGACCTACATAGAAAAATTCACCCAACAACAGCAGCATACACATATTTTTTCAAATGCACATCAATCATTCTCCAGGATAGATAAAATAATAGGGTACAAGAGAAGTCTCAATAAATTAAAAATTTTTGGCAAAACAAAGTACTTATCCAAAACACAATGGAATGAAGCAAAAATTAATGAAGGAAAAACTTGAGAATTACCAATTATGTAGAAAGTAAACTGCACAATCTCAAACAATCCATTGGTTAAAGAAGAAATTACAGTGGAAATTAGAAAATACTTGAAAGTTAATGAAAATGAAGTTATACATAGTATAACTTATGAAATGCAGTATAGGCAGTGCTAAGCTGGAAATTTATTTTTAAAAAGAAGAGAGATCTCAAATCAATAACCTGACATTACAGCTTGAGGAAATAGATAAAAAGAGCAAAGTAAGTTCAAAGATAGCAGAAGGGTGAAAATATTTAAGATTAAAGTGGGTATAAATAAAATAGACAATAGAAAACCAATTGAGAGATAAAACAAAAAAGTTGGTTCTTTGAAAAACCCGATAAAATTGACAAACTTCAACTGGACAGGAAAAAAAGAGAGAAATGATACAAATAAGAAAATCAGAAATGAAACTGTTTATATTATTAGTGACCTTATAGAAATAAAAAGGATTGTAAAAGGATACTATGAACAATTGTATGCCAATGAATTAGATAATCTAGATGAAATGGAAAAATACCTACAAATACACAAATTTTCCAAATTGACAGAAAGAAATGTAACTTCAGCAAAACTATAACAAGTACAACATTTGAATCAATCAAAGTCATCAGGTCTGAAAGACCAGAACCAGGTAACGTCACTGGTGAATTCTAAGAAACATTTAAAGATGAATTAAATCCAATCTTTCCCAAACACACCCAAAGAATTTAAGAGTAGGGGCCACTTCCTATTTCTTTCTTTGAGAACAGCATTACCCTGATGTTAAAACATAATAAGCACATCACAAGAAAAAAAATTACAGATTATTTTCCCTTATGAATATAGGTGCACATATTCTTAAAAAACTAGTAGCAAAAGGATATCAAAAGCATATTTCAAAAGAGTAATATACAATAACTGAATAAGTTTTATTCCAGGAATTGAAGGGTTGTTGAACATATGAAAATTAATCAGTGTAATAAAACACATAAATAGACTGAAGGAAAAGAAAAGATTATCTCTGTAGACTCAGAAAAAGCCTTTCACAAAATTCAGAACATTACTTGATTTAAAAAAACCACCCAGTAAACTGGGGATAGGAGGATACTTTGTCCACATGATAAAGACCATTTATAAAAAACTCACAACCAGCATCATACACAATAGTGAAAGGCATAAAGTGTTCCTCCTAAGATCAGAATCAAGAAAAAGATGCTTGTTTTCAACACTTCTATTCAATATTGTACTAGAAGTTCTAGCCAGAGCAATAAATCAAGGGGGAAAAAACCTAAAAGGAATCCAAATCAGAAAGGAAGAAGTCACACTATTTCTATTTGCAGATGACATGATCTTATATATAGAAATCCAAAGGAATCCTCAAGAAAATGATTAGTGCTAATAAATGATATTAGCAAAATGGTAAGGTACAAGGCGAACATGCAGAAATCAATTGTGTTTCTATACACAAGCAAAGCAAAATCCAAAAAGAAAATGAAATAACCACTGCATTTGCAGCAGTATTTAAAATAACAAAATATCTAGGAATAAATTTAACCAAGGTTATAAAATAATTGTACAATGAGAACTAAAACACTGCTGAAAGAAATTAAAGACTAAACAAATGACAACATTTCCCATGTTCATGGATTGGAAGAGTTACTATTGTTACGATATTATTACACAAAGAGATCTACATATCCAATGTAGTCCCCATCAAAATTCCAGCAGCCCAAAATAGAAAAACCAATCCTCAATTTCATGTGGAACTGCAAGGGGCCCAGACAGCCAGAACAATTTTGAACAAGAAGAGCAAAATTGGAGGACTCACACTTCCCAATTTCAGGTTGAATTACAAAGCTATCCTAGCCACAGCAGTGTAATACTGATATAAAGTATACTAGTATACAAACAAATAAACCAACAGAACCTAATCTAAAGTCCAGAAATGGACTTGTGCATCTATGGTTAATAGACTTTCAACAAGGGTGCTAAGCCCATGCAATGAGGAAAGCAAAGTCTCTTCAACAAATGGTGCCAGGAAAGCTGGATATCCAGGCGCAAAAGAATGAAGTTAGACCCCTACCTCACACCGTATTCAAAACTCAATTCAAAATGGATCAGGGTGCTTCACATGATAGTGTTAAAAGCTATTTGTCCCCTTATTGGGTTTTGGGGGGAGGGGGTTGTTAAATAGTAGGGAAGGAAGAATGCAAAGTTGGTTTATTGCTCAAACTGTCCAGCTCTGATCCAACCCTGCACTGATAGTACCTTCCCAGTATGATATTGTGATATTTCAAACAATGTAGTGGACATAATCAACTTGTTACCTAAATAAAGAATTGATTAAAAAATGGATCAGGGACCTGAATATGAAAGTCTTAGAAGATAACATAAGTCAAATCTTCATGACACTGAATTTGGCAATAGGGTCTTAGTTATGACACCAAAAGCACAAGAAAGAAAAGAAATAATAGACAAATTTGACTTTATCAAAATTAAAAACTTTTTTGCATTGAAGGGCATTTTCAAGAAAGTGAAAATACGACTTACAGAATGGAAAAAAATGCTGCAAATTGTGTTTTGGACTGGTGGTTAAAATCCAGAATATATAAAGAATTTTTACAAAGCAACAACAAAAAGGTAAACAGCCCAATTAAAAAATAGGCAGGGAACTTGAATAGATATTCCTTCGAAGAAGATATGCAAATGGGTAATAAACATATGTAAAGGTGCTCAATATCATCAGCCATTAGGGAAATACAAATCAAAATGATAATGAGATAATATTTCACAGTACTAGAATTGCTACTGTTCACTAGGAGCCAAAGACAGAAAATAACAAGTGTTAGAGAGGATTTAGAAAAATAGGAACATTCATTGTTGGTGGATATGTAAAATGATGCAGCAACTGTGAAAAGTAATATTGCAGTTCCTCAAAAAGTTAAATGTAGGATTACTATATGACCAGATAATTCCATTTTTTGGTATATACCCAAAGAAAGTGAAAACAGGGTCTCAAACAGATACTTGTACATCAATGTTTTCATCGGCATTATTCACAATACGAAAAAGAAACAATTCAAATGTCTATTAATAAATGAATAGAGAAACAAAATGTGGTACATACTCACAAAGGAATATTAGTCAGTCACAAGAAATAATGAAGTTATGAGACATGCTGCACCATGGAAGAACCTTGAAAATATGCTCAGTAAAATAAGCAGGGCATGTAAGGGCAAATATTTTATGATATTTAAAAGAAATTACCAGAAACTGCAAAGTCCCAGACATAAAAAGTAGATTAGAGACTAACAGGGGTATAAGGGAATAGAGGAAGGAGGAGTGTTTAAAAAAAATAAAGGTAAAATGGGAAAGTTTGTGTTACATATATTAAATTTTGTGTTTTATATATAAATTATTATATATATTTTATATTATATATATGAATATAAATATATTTTATATTATATATATGAATATAAATATATTATATATATATATGAAAATTATCTGTTTCTGTTTTTGTATGCAGTAAAGGAGTTAAAGCATGTGTATGCAAATCACTCCAAAATGAATTACATCATCACATGAGAATAACAGAAGTTAGTTTGGAAAGAGAAAATTAACAGGAAAAACACTGAGAAAAATAACGCTTGTCCAATATCACAATTTTTAAGCAATGACCAGAAGTAAATACATATATAGATATTAAAGAGACCAGAGAAGAGAAGTCAATGTCACAAGGAGCCAAGCAGCCTCAAAAATTAAACAAAGCCATAATTTTTCCAATTCATGACAAATTAGTTCAAAATGGATGAAAAACACCACAGGCATAAACCAATATACCTCAGATTAGGTTTGACCTTTATCATTTCTCCTAAGTATTCTATGTTTGACAGTTTTGAAATACACTTATAAAGCTATCTTTATTTTATTAGTGTAAAATAATAATTATGGAAAACCATCTCTTGTTTATTTAATCACAAAATAGGGAGCCCATCAAACAAAAATAGAGACAAAGATAACAGTTATAAGATTAAAACCGCTCAGTTTGAAAATCTACACTTTGTGAATTTTATTCATTATCTTTTTTCCTACTTTTGTTGTCACCTTCTACAAAACTCAGGACTTTGCTTTGAATATAATTACAATTATAATTACCAGTAGGAAGATATTCTTTAGAAGTAATCCTTGGTTCTGGAATTTTAAGTGTACTATGTGAAATAAAATCACCACTTGACTTGTTCAACAAAATTAAAAAGTAATTTAGACATAATGTCCAATATGCTGATCTATAGGTATAGATTATATATGACTTTATTTATTCATGATAGAAACAATGGATTTTTTTATTTCACTGAACACAAACACAAACCTGCACAGAAACATATTATTTATCATATCTTTAAGATTCTTGAATGTCAAGATCTAAAAACATGTTGCTATTTTTTCTGGCCCCAGGAAAGTTTTGAATTACTACTTGATGCTAGTGGACAAAAACCTACAGATTTACCCAGTCTAGTAATTTAGTAAATGTTATTACATTTTAGCTACATTAATCTTACATTTCAAGCTCATTTACTTAGAAAAACACAAAAACTAGCAATAATTCTATTAAATATGCAGAAGTGTAGTGACTTATTTCTTTTGCAATAAGAGGGGATTATTAAAGCATTCTTGATAAAAGCCACATCATGATCATAATTCTTCTTTAACTGCTGAAAGGAGAGGAAAATGTTTCTTTATGATAAGATAGCAAATAAATGAATTTATATAGCTTTATGTAAATTTATATATGATTGCATGCATAGTAATTACTTTTATATGCCAATAACCTTAGCTACCAGAAATATAAATTGCCTTGCTTATTTAGTGTTGGGAATTGAATTATTTACCCCACAAAAAACAAGTTCAAGTCTTAATCCATTTTTCTGTGAATCCATTTGTAAATAGGACCTTTGAAGACATTATAATTAGTTAAGATGCAGCCTCATTCATAGATAGGATTTGTGAAGATCCTGTTTAGATAAGGCCAAATTAAATCAGTCTGCTCCTTAATCCATATCATTCAAGTCCATTTAAAACAGAGGAAATTCATATAAATTAAGAAGTCTGTAGATGCTACAAGTTAGCAGATATCAAAGAGGCAAGGAGAGAGATCACCACGTGACAGAATATTGCCAGAATGCTGTAGACTACAGAAGAAAGCAAGTCTTCCCAATAATTTAACTTGGAAATTATACCCCCTAAAACCATGAACCAATAAATGTCTATTGTTTAAGCTAACCCACTGTGCTGTATTTGTTAAAGCAGCCCAAGCAAACTAAGACTTTTGGTAGCACATACACAAAAATACGGACATTCCCATAGAGACATGAAAGTAGAATTTCTGTGTGATTGTGAAAGCCTTGTGTCTGATGCTCCTTTTATCAACCTTGTCAACAGATGAGTAGAATACATGGAATAAAAATAAATAATGGGGGGAAAAATGTTAAAATAAATTTAGTTTGAAACGCTAGTGATCAGTGAAAGCAAGGGGTAAGGAGCATGGTAGGTGTAATCTCTTTTTTTTCTGTTTTCATTTTATTTCTTTTTCTATTGTCTTTTTATTTCTTTTTATGAATGGATGCAAATGTTGTAAGAAATGATGAATATACAACTAAGTGATGATATTGTGAATTACTGATTATCTAGGTTAATTTTTATTTCATTTGTTAATTTTTTTTAATTAATAAAATTTTTTTTTAAAAAACCTTCTACTAAAATCCCAATGGTTCCCCATCATGTGTATTCTCTTTTGCTTTAGTGATTAAAAGCACAACTTGTTCAGCAGGTAATCTTTCTCTGGAGGGCGCTGACAGAGAATAGAAATTTTCATTCATCAATTAGTAAGCCTACCTGACACCAATTTTATTATTTTATCAATGTTTTTCTCATTAGCTGAATGAATGACTGCTGCCACTTTGTTTCTCATAATATTAATTTATGATTTAAAAATATGAAAGCATCCAATTTTGTTTATGAAATCATTGCATCATACTTATTCACATAGATAATATGTGAATTATTGTATGTTGAGTTGTATGCATTAGAGGCTTAGGGTATGAGTGTATAACCACACTTTAGAAAGAAAACTTTATTATTTTCACATGATATGTCAACCTAGAAAGTTAGCATTCATAGCAAACAGCATACTGGAATCTAGAGAACTACTCAAAGAATTCAAAGTTGTAGCCAGATAAATATATATAAAATCAGCATTACCCTATATATATAAAAAAAGATAATATAATAGAAATATATTCCCATAGGCAACAACGACAAATTAAACAAAGCTATTCAGGATAAACGTGACAGAAATACTGGTTAACATATTTGATGGAAAATTTAAATCTTTATTCCCACATTTTTTATAAGAATTGAATGGAAATATGTGTGTGTCTGTGGCGGGGAGGGTAGTGTCCATCAGACTGATTTGTAAGACTTGTAAACCTTAGGTAAATACCTAAATGTGTAAGATTTAGGTATGTCCAATAAAAAATTTCAAGAAAGTTTCCTGAACTCAAATTAGTTTTAAAGCAGTTTTTAAAGAAGAAAACAAAAATAAATAAATCCCAAGAACATTTTGAAAAACAAAAATTACAAAGAAAACAGAATGCCATCATCAACATGGTGATGTACACAGCTACGGAAACCTCTACCCAGAGATTCAATGAGAAATAGGACAATTCTCACTGACTCTGAACTCTGGAAGAAGGTATAGACTAAGAGAAGGATCCCAAAAATGCAGAATCAAAGAAGACAAAAATATCAGGCAGGAAATTTCCATTCTGGTGTGACTTGTCCCCTCCGTACCCCTCACTCAGTCTCAATCAGTTTGGGAAGTGTTCAGAGGCAGCAACTGGGATCCCTCCTACCTCCCACTAGGGAAAGACTATAAAATCTCTCACAGCAGTGAGCTAGATCCATACCTACACCAGACAGAGAACAAAGACCACAAAGATTCACGATAGAATTTAAACCTCTGCAGAGGGTAAAATATAAAAGGGCAATAAGGAGGAGTTTCCAAAACAGAGGAGTAGGGAAGGAATGGCATGATTTTTTCCCCAAAGCAGCAAGTAACCAGGCAGAAGCTGTCTGAATCAATGGTTCGAGGACCCAGGGGGCAGGGGAGGATCCTCCAAGGCCCAGGTCAGTAAGGCACTGAGTCTGAGAAAATGTGGACAGAGACTGTACCAGCCCTGGGTCCTGGTGTCCATCCCCCACCCTTTAGGGAAATAGTGAGTGGCCAGCTCCTTGCCTTGGGGATGGTTGCAGACTAGGGCAGCTCCATATTGAGCCATATATTGGCCAAGAAAGTGAGGACACAGGAAGCCCACAATTGTACCCCACCCAGTCAGATGCTGTGGGGCTCCAGGAGGCAAACAACTTCTGAGGATGATTGAGTCACTGAATAGCACCATCTGTTGGGCAGACCAGAAAGTGTAGGTGAAAATTGCAGGGCTCTTTATAGTTTATCCAATTCATACCCCAGACCCATTGGAGCTGATTTAAGCCACCTGCAAGAGTATTGTGCTGGTTTGAAAATATTACGTATCCTAGAAAAGCCATGTTTTAATCCTGATTCAATCTTGTGGAGGCAACTATTTCTTTTAATCTGGATTCAACACTATAGGTTGGAAAGTTGATTAGATTATTTCCAAGGAAATGTGACACGCCCAATTGTGGGTGTAGCTTTGATTAGATGGAAATGTGACTCAATCCATTCCAAATGGGTCTTGATTAGTTTACTGGAATCCTTTAAAAGGAAATATTTTGGAGAGAGTCAGAAGTGACAGATGTCTCAGAGCAGACAGAAACTTCACAGCAGAGCCGACACAGATGAGGACACATGGAGAAAAGAGACATGGATGTTTGGAGGTGCTTAGAGTCCTGCAGACAAAACCATGAGATGACAAGCAAGTCAGAAGCTGGAAAGAGGCAAGGAAAGCCAAGGGATGAAGCCATCCCTGGAGAAACAAAGTGAGGAACACCCACAGGAACAGAGGCTGTTGACAACAGAGACCGGGAGCAAGGGACCAGCAGATGCCAGCTACATGACTACTCAGCAGACAGAGGTGCTCCTGACCCATTAGCCATTCTTGAATCAAGGTGTCTTTTCTTGGATACCTTAGTTTGGAGAATTTTATAAGCTTATAATGGTAAACTTGTTACTTATTAAATTCCACTTTTTAAAAGTCATTCTAGTTCTGGTATATTGCATTCCAACAGCTTGCAAAGTAACACAGGTACCCAGCTCGGTTTTGGCTGAAAAATACTGATGACCCTACTGGTAAAGCAGTACCCCAGTACAAATCCAAGAAACAACTAAATCCTAGACAAGAGAGAGATTGACTTCCAGACTAGATCTACCAAGATATTTAGATAACTAGATAAAAGCAAAAAAAAAAAAAAAAAAAAAAAAAATCACAAGGCATACTAGAATTCAAGAAGAAATGGCCCAAAGGAACAAAACCAAAAAGTCAGAGGACACACAGAATCTGAGATAACTAGTCAAAGACGTGCAAACAAACCTCCTGAAAATTCAAAGAAATGAAGGAAAATGTGTTTAAAGAGATAAAGGATATTAAGAAGATATCAGAAGAGCATTAAGAAGAATTTGAAAGAATACATACAAAAATAATAGACATTATGGAAATAAAATACAATGTAGATGATATTCAAAATATACTGGAGACACACAGCAGCACATTTGAAGATGCAGAAGAAAGAATCAGCAAGGTGTAAGACAGAGCAACTGAATTCAACCGACAAAACAAATGGAGAAAAAATGAAAAATTTTGAGCTGGGTCCCAGGGAATGATTGATAATATAAAGTACACAAATGTAAGCATCATGGTTGTCCTAGAAAAAGAAGAGAAGGGAAAAGGGCCAGGAAGAATATTCAAAGAAATAATGGCTGAAAAATTCCCAACCTTAATAAATGGCATAAATATGCAAATCCAAAAAGCCCAATATATTCCAAACAGAATAGACCCAAATAGACCCACACTAAGCACATACAATCTGATTGTCAAATGCTGAAGAGGAGAAAATTCTGAAAGCAGAAAGAGAAAACTAATTCACCACATACAAGGGAAACCAAATAAGATTAAGTGCTGAGTTTTAATCAGACACCATGGAGGCAAGAAGGAGGTGGAATGATATATTTAAGATACTGAAAGAAAAAAATTGCCAGCCAGGAATTCTGTATCCAGCACTGCTGTCCTTCCAAAAGGATGAAGAGTTTTAAATATTCATAGTTAAACAGAAGCTGAGGGAATTAGAGAGCAGCCCCACAAGAACTACTGAAGAGAGCACTGTTGGCTGAAAAGAAAAGACAGGCAAAAGAGGTCTGGAGGAGAGTGCAGAATTGAATAGTTTTAGTACAGGTAACTTGAATGAAAAGAGTGGGGAAAAATTAAATATGACAAATAAAAAACAAATGATAAGATGGTTGAATTAAGAACTGCCTTTAGAGTAACAACTTTGAATATTAATGGATTAAACCCCACAATCAAAAAGTCACAGATTGACATAATGGATTAATAAACATGATCTATCTGTATACTGATTACAAAGGACTCATATTAGGCCCAAAGATACAAATAGGCTGAAAGTAAAAGGATGGAAAAAGATATTCTATGCAAGAAGTACCCCCCCCCCCCCAAATCTGGGGTAGCTATACTAATATCAGACAAACTCGACTTTAAATGCAAAGATATCATAGAGATGAAGAAGGATACTATATATTAATAGAAAGGGAAGTTCACCAAGAAGAAATAACAATCATAAATATCTATGCTCCTTATCAAGGAGCCATAAAGTACATGAAGCAAACACTGGCAAAACTGACGGGAATAATAGATGATTCTACCATAATAGTGGGAGACTTTAATATACCACGTTCTCTGATGGACAGAACATGTAAACCGAGGATCAATAAAGAAACTGAGAACCTAAATAATATGATAAATGAACTAGACCTAACAAACATATGTAGAATATTACACCCCAAAACAATAGGATATACATTTTTCTCAATTACTCATGGAACATTCTCCAGCATAGACCATATGTTGGGGCACAAAACAGACCTTAATAACTTTAAAAAGAAGGAAAGTATTCAAGGCACTTTCTCTAATCATAATGGAATGAAGCTGGAAATCAATCAAAAGAGAATTAAAAATATACACGTTTGGAAACTTAACATCACTGTTAAACAATCAGTGGGTAAAAGAATAAATTGCAAGAAAAATCAGTAAATATTTTGAAATGAGTGAAAATGAGAACACAACATACCAAAACTTAATGGATGCAGTGAAGGCAGTGCTGAGAGGAAAATTTATAGCCCTAAACACTTACATTAAAAAGGAAGAGCTAAATCCAATGACCTAACTGGGCAACTGGGGAAACTGGAGAAAGAACAACAAACTAACTCCAAATCAAGCAGAAGGAAAGAAATCATAAAAAGCAAAGCAGAAATTAATGAGATGAAGAATAAAAAAAGCACTAGAGAGAATCAATAAAACCAAAAGTTGGTTCTTTGAGAGGATCTCTAAAATTGACAAAGAGCTAGATTGTCAAAGATGAAAAGAGAGAAACTGCAAATAAACAAATTATGTAGGAATAAACTTAACTGAGGTTGTAAAGAACTTATACATAGAAATCTACAAAGCATTGTTAAAAGAAATAAAAAAAAAACTGTATAAATGGAAAGATAATCTGTGTTCAGGGATTGGAAACCTATATACCATTACAATGTCAATTCTACCCAATTAATCTACAGATTCAATGCAATCCCATTCAAAATTCCAAAAGACTACTTTGCAGAAATGGAAAAGCAAATTTTTAATTTTATTTGAATGAGTAAAGAGCCTTGAATAACTAAAAACATCTTGAAAAAGAATGTCTTAGGAGATACCACACTTCCTGACTTTAAAGCATATTATAAAGTAAAGCAGTATGGTAGTGGGATAAAGATAGACATTTTGATCAATGGAATAAAACTGATAATTCAGAAATAGATCCTCAGATCTACCATCAATTGATTTTTGAAAGTCTCCCAAGACCACTCAACTGGGACAGAATAGTTTCTTCAATAAATGGTGTCGGCAGTACTGAATATCCATAACCAAAAGAATGAAGGAGAACTCCTATCTGGCACACTGTACAAAAATTAGCTCAAAATAGGTCAAAGACCTAAATATAAGAACCAAAATAAAAAAAAAAAACTCCTAGAAGAAAATAAAGGGAAACATTTCCAAGATCTAGTAATAGCTGGTAGTTTCTTAGAATTTATACCCCAAACCCAAACAATGGAAGAAAAAATAGATAAATGGAAACTCCTCAAAATCAAATAGTTCTGTATTTCAAATGACTTAGTCAAAAGGGTGAAAAGCAACCAACTCAATGGGAGAAGCTATTGGTAACCATATATCTGATAGGTATCTGATATCCAGACTATAAAAAGAAATTCTACAACTTAGCAATAAAAAAGATGAACAATCCAATTAAAAACTGGGCAAAAGAAATGAATGAACATTTTTCCAAAGAGGAAATCAAGATGGCTAAAAAAGTAAATGAAAAAATACTCAGCTTCACTAGCTATTAGGAAAATGCAAATCAAAACCACAATGAGATATCATCTCATACCTATTAAATGGTTGCTATTAAATAAGCAGGAAACTACACATAGTGGAGATGATGTGGAGAAATCAGGAAGTTTATTCATTGCTGGTGGGAATATGAAATGGTGCAGGCACTGTGGAGGACAGTTTGGTAGTACCTCAGGAAACTAACTATAGGGTTGCCTACAAACTAGCAATCCCACTAGGGATATACTCAGAAAATCCGGAAGCATAGATGTGCACAGACATCTGCAAACTGATGTTCTTTGCAGCATTATTCACAATTGCCAAAAGCTGGAAACAACCCAAGTATCCATCAACAGATGAATGGATAAACAAAATGTGGTTTATACATAAAATGGAATATTATTGAGTGGTAAGAAAGAATGAAGTCCTGAAGCACACGACAACATAGATGAATCTTCAGGTCATATGTGAAGTGAAATAAGTTAGACACAAAGGTAAAATATTTTATGATCTCACTGATATGAGCTAATCATCTTATATAAACTCATAGACATAACATATAGCATATTGGTTACCAGGATATAGAATGAGGCTAAATAATTGGGGAGCTGTTACTTAATGTGTGCAGAATGTTTAAGTAGATTGAACTTAAACATTTGGAAAAGGACAGAGGTGACAGTGGTGCACTATGATGAGAATAATTCACAGTGTTGAATGTGTGTGAGTGTGGTGGAAAGGGGAAATTTAGAGTCATGTATGCCACCAGAAGGAAAGATGAAGATTAAAACGTGAGAATGCATAACACAGTGAATGTTGTGGTGGACAATGCCATGATTAACTGCACAAATATAAAAAGTTCTTTCATGAACGAGAACAAATGTATGACTCTATTACAAGGAGTTAATAATAGAGGGTTTTATGGAGAAAAATGTACTTATTGCAAACTGGACTACAATTAACAGTAATATTTTAATACTCTTTCATCAACGGTAACAAAGATGCTACACCAATAATAGTATAGTAATAGGCAAGGATAAAAGGTTTAGGAGTATTTGGGTTTGCTTTTTCAATTTTTACTTCTTTTTTGGAGCAATGAAAATGTTCTAAAATTGATCATGGAGTTGTCTGCACACTATATGATGATACTGTGAGCCACTGATTGTATACTTTGGATGGTTTGTATGATATAGAATACAGTTTAACACATAAAACTGTATTTTAAAAAAGAACAAAACAAACTACCCAAGCCTTATATGGATACATTTTTCAATAAACAAAAATTACAAGGGAATACTAGACCTACCACAGATTAAATTTAATGTTAATGAGAAAAATTCAGTGAGATATTATACTGGGAGTAGATGTGATAGACCAGTAGAACAGAATAAAAACTCAATGATCAATATATGCAAACAAGTTTAACAGAATGTGATAAGCAGAATAGTGTCGCTAAGGAAATTTATATCCTAATCCCCAGAACCTGTGGAAATGTTACGTTACAGTGCAAAATGGACTTTGCAGGTTTGATTAAGGATGTTCACCTTGACATGAGGAAATTATCCTGCATTGTCTGGATGAGCCTATTCTAACCCCATGAATCCTGAAAAGTGGAGAGACTTTCCTGGCTGTAAAGAGAAAAAGACACAACCATAGAAGAAGGGCCAGATAGATACAAGGTGAACAGGACTGGACCTACTGTTGCTGGCTTTGAAGGTAGAGGAATGGAGACATAACCCAAAGAATGAGGGGGTGGCCTCTAGAAGCTGGAATAGGCATGGAAATGGATTCCCTTAGAGAATCCAGGAAGTAACAGAGCCCTGAAGACACCTTGATTTTAGTCCTGTGAGAAGACCTGTGATTGGACTTCTGATTTTCAGAACTGTAAGGTAATAAATTTGCATTGATTTAAGTTATTATGTTATGGTAATTTTCTAAGCAGTAATCTAATACACAGAAAATACTGCCGCTTCATAAATCTGTGCAGCGAAGGTCTTAACCAGTAAGGTGTGTTGAGAAAATATTTTAAATTGGTTAAAAAAAGAAACAAAATTATAAATTGCCATCTCATATCTTACAATAACAAAAACCTATATTAATTATGAAATCAAAGAAAATATAATAATTAGAAGATAATGTAAAGTCCATTTATTTACTCTCAGGGTGAATAACCTTTTTGAAGAATAAACAATGGTGTAAAAACTAAAAATCAAAAGGAAATCTGGGGGAAAATAGCTTTCAAAGAAATATGACAAAGGGATCATAACTTCCTTAATAGGCAAAAAGCTCATATAAATGGATAACATCAATATTCTCAATTGAACTTGGTCAGAATCTATAAATAATGAATTTGAAAAAGACGAAAAATTGTGAATAATATTAAGAGAAATGTTGAGCCTAACTGGTAAAGAAAGAATGGAAATTCAAGACAGTAAAATATTTAAACTTTCAAAATTGATAAAGTTATCTACCATTAAATACTTGCACTAAATGCAAAAAGAAATAGATAAGATATCAATCATACCACAAGTAGGAGTATAAATTAGTAAATGTCATTATAAAACAAAAAAAAGCTTGCCTTAAAATCTTTATGCATTTTGTTTTGCAAATCCTCCTTTCATAACGAATCATAGAGATGCAGATTTATATAGGACCATTTTATTCCAGCAATAGCTACGAAAGTAAAAAAAGTATGATTAAAATAAATGTCCACAATAGGAAAGTATTATACATTTATACATTACACATTTTGAAGGGAAATGTGTTTCATCATTTTAATAGTAAAACAAAATCCAAAGCTATGTATTAATACTATCTGTTTTAAAAGCACAAATCCAATAAATATATGTTGTATACATATATAATCACTAGCACAAAAAAGGAAATAATGCAGATAAAATATTTCAAATATTAATAGTACTTTTGACTGAGTAAATCAACTGTATGTGATTCTACATTCTTTCTAGATGTCTATATTTTCTTAGTTTTTTTTTTATATATTTATATTTTGGGAGACATTATTTCATCACATTCTTTCAGATCTTTGATAAGGTTAAGACTCTGCTGTCAAACATCAATCTGAAAACTTATTAAACTCCAGTGGCACTTGAAGAGTGAGACAACACTCTGATCCCATCACATTTTTGGCTTGTGTCAAGAACTGAAAATCCTAAGTAACAGTCTGTACCCTAATCCTTCTGTTCACATATTTCGGGTAAAAATCTTTGTCTGTGTCTTGTCATTCTTGTTGTTTTAATTATTACTTTCCACATCTTTTTATTTTCAAACTTTGTTAATTACTTTGATATAGGTATATATGCCATATAGAGCTTGGTATTGCTTTGTGATCAAATTGAAAAGAATTATTTATTTGATAGGCAAGTTTAAACACACCTTTATTAATATGACTGGCAGTTTTGTTTATAGCTAACATTATTTGATATTATATTTTCCTTTTTAAAGTATTTGTTTCACGTAAACCTTCTGGTATAGGAAATTTTGTTTTTGTTGGTTTGTTTTAGTGGTTGCTTTGATATAATATCCTGTCATCTATTTTTAGAGTATCTATTTGTTGTCACTATAAAAACAATGATCACCTTTGATTGTCATTATCCTCCCTGTGCCAGTTTGAAAGGATTATGTGTCCTAGAAAAGCTATGGTTATATGTCCCAGAAAAATTCCTGATCCATCCTGTGGAGGCAGCTGTTTCTTTTAATCCTTATTCAGTACCGTAGGTTGGAAACTTGATTAGATTATTTCAATGGAGATGTGACTCACCCAATTGTGGTGATTAACCTTTGATTGAAAGGAGATGTGGATCTTGATTAGTTTACTGGAATCCTTTAAAAGAGAAAACATTTTTTTGGAAAAAGCTTGAGAGCAGAGAGCCACGAGAACCACAAGCCAGGGACCTTTGGAGACGAAGAAGGAAAACACCCTGGGGGAGCCTCATGAAACAAGAAACTGGGAAAGAAAGTTAGCAGATGTTGCCATGTTCACCATGTGCCTTTCCAGTTGAGAGAGAAACCTTGAACTTCATTGGCCTTCTTGAACCAAGTTATCTTATCCTGGATGCCTTAGATTGGACATTTCTGTATTGTTGCTTTAATTTGCACATTTTCGTGGCTTTAGAATTATAAATTTGCAACTTAATAAATTCCCCTTTTTAAATTCCACTTCTGCTTTATCGAATTCCAGCAGCTACCAAACTAGCTTTCCTCTCCCTCACATCCAATTTAATCAATAGTTTTCTCTTTCTTCAAGTTTGCCTGTTAACTCTTAAATGTTTCTGAAGGAGAAAACTCACAAAGAAAAGCTATGCTTCTGGTAAGACAACTACCCTAACACACATTCTTCTCTGAGGAATGTTTTTACACCACAATAGCAAAGCTCTAACACAGAAGCATTCAGAGAGTATTGACACACTCATGTTTGATATTCCTAGAGTTATATACTCAGAATGAAATCTTGGTTGTAAAATTTTTTTTCAGTTGTAAAATTTTGATCCCCACATCCAAAGTTGTCTATATGCTCATTTGAAAGAAACCTTTAAAACGAAATACAGCTACAATGAATATTTCTTCTGTAACAAACAAATTAAGTTAAAATATTTTTGTGGCATCACACATTCCAATAAAAAATTAGATGTTTTTGTTTGGAACATCTGTTTATGTAGATAAATTGGCAGGCTAATTGACATCTACCCAAGAGTTCAGAAAGAACTCAAGAGTAAAATTCAGAAACTGTTGGGCAAAATGACAAGCTGTCATTATAAACAACTATGTTGTTGGGGAAGTAGGGAATTCTTCAGCACATTTTCCATAAATAGCAAGGATACAATATTAACCATTAGAGAATCGCAAAAGGTTTTATTACTAGACTTTCTCCCTCCAGGTGGCATCCTTATAGTTCAACCCATATAAAACAACAATCATAGACCTAAAACATAATTTTGCTTATCAATCCCTGACCCAAAACCACATTCTGAATAAAAGTCAGGTTCCTCAGTATTTAACAACTTAATTTGATACAAAATATATTCCTGCAATTAAATCTCTCATCACTTTTCTCTGCCCCTTTAAATGGACTAATCATTGCTCAGAACATACCAAATATAACTCTGTGCTTGTATTTTCCCTTGTTTTCTATCCCTAAAACCTCTTTAGATTTCTTGCCATCTCCTCTCCTTCAATGAATATCCATCATTTATTTAACGAGTAGTACCAATCTCACAGCCTCCTTAGAACTTTGCCAGACTTTTGCTACCCTTTGTTGAAATTTCCTGCAAGTCTTTGTTGAAATAGAGACATGTAGAAATGTTACTTTGAAAATAATTACTAAGAGAGGAGATACCATATATCACAGCTTGGATTTACATAGCATGTTTTTAAATTATACGAGAAAAGGAACGTAAAATCTCCAAGGTTACTTTTTGTAGGTGCTACACTTTTAATGTAGCACCATATCAATAGGATAATGAGTAAGTGAGATTTATTTTATGAATCCAAGGATGTTTTAAATTAATAAATCCACCATTATATGTCACCAATTCAACAATACAAAGGATACTATTTATTTATATCTAGAGACTCCAAAATATTTAATCAGTATCCACAATAATTTCTGATAACTCGTAGTAAAATAGGAATAGAAAACTATTTCATCAGCATTTAACTCAAAGCAATTGTGGATAACAAAGTCAATAGTGTACTTATTGAAGATATTTCTTTTGAGTGAGGGATTAGATAAGAATGCTGCTAGCATCAATTCTTCTGGAAAATTTATGGAATAAAAATAAGAAATTACTAGATCTTAAAGGAGATGATAAACTCACAAATTCTTGTAGAAGATAGAATGTTCTATGGAATAATCCAAGAATATTGCCAAAATATATTTTAAATGAATAAACAAGATGTAATAACTCTCCTTTGTATTGGTGAAAACTTAGGTGAAAATAGAGGTTAAAATATTCCATGTGTATGTATTTTTCCAATGCAAATATATGAATGATAAATTTCTTAGGTAAAAAATATATAGGCCCCCATATTCCATGAAGAAGTAAACATAACAAAGTGTTTTGTCAATTTAATACAATTGAAATAGACATCAATAGGAAAACAGAAAATGAAAACATAGAAATAGGACTGACTAATGCCATCAGAAATACTTATTCACTCCAATAAAAAAGTAAGATTTTTAAAAAAAGAGAAATAATTTATTTTTCTGAGAGAATAAAAATGAAAATAATTATTCCCAGTGTCATATTACTTAGCTAGGAATAGGACATGCACACACTATCAGCAGGTGTGTAAATAGATAATATTCCAGGAGAACAATTTGGCATTTTATATTGAGAGTCTTAAATCATGCATACATTTTGAGATGGTAATTTCATACCAAAATTATGCTAAAGAAATCATTGGAGATACACCCGACATTGTTTAAAGTAATTCAAAATCAAAGAGGAGAAGAACTAGTGTTCAAAAACAGAGAGGAGAGGAAGATGAATTTAACAGGTAAAATTAATCTACATTTCAAATGCTATTTGGTAACTGAAAATCGTGTTGCAAAAATATTTTTTGCAAAGGATTTTTTAAATAATTTATCATTTACTTTTGAAGTGGCCTACAAAAATAGGCTATGTAATTTTATGATGGATAAAAAATGAAAAAGGAAGGACATATGGAAGGAAAGGAGGGAAGGGGGGAAAGGAAGAAAGGGAAGGAAGGAAGGAAGGAAGGGAGGGAAGGAGGGAGGGAGGGAGGGAGGGAGGGAGGGAGGGAGGGAGGGAGGGAGGGAGGGAGGGAGGGAGGGAGGGAGGGAGGGAGGGAGGGAGGAAGGAAGGAAGGAAGGAAGGAAGGAAGGAAGGAAGGAAGGAAGGAAGGAAGGAAGGAAGGAAGGAAGGAAGGAAGGAAGGAAGGAAGGAAGGAAGGAAGGAAGGAAGGAAGGAAGGAAGGAAGGGACGGACAGTTAATGATACACTGGGAGAAGAACTATAGTCTTTGGATCCTGATAGGTAAAATAGGCTGGTACTCTACCAGGTACACTTCTCAGCATTTTACTTGTAATAACTCAATGTAATTTGCATTAAAACCTTATAAGGAAGGCTCATTTTACAGATGAGGAATTTTAAAACTTGCCAGAATTACAGAACAGGTAATTGAGTTGGGATTTGAACTTTTGTTGTCTGACTCTAGATCCTAGCACTTAATGATTTTAGCATCTTTCTTTATGATTTTGATGTTGACCAAGTGTTCTGCAGTTAATGTTTATTAGTTTCATCTCTCTTTAGGGGATATATTTTAACATAAAATATTTTCTTATTTCATGCATATTGTGCTTATGTTCTTTCCCTAAGTATTTCTAATGAATAAGGATCTTTCTAGATATAAATTTTCATACTGCTACAATCCCCTTAACATAAATAATGGCAGTAGAGATTAGAGAATTTATGGAAATTACATTCAGTAACTGTACATGTGCTTAAAATTAAAGGATATTGTCCCCAACGTATAGTAAGTACTTAGAGTGTAATATATAAGAAATAGCATTTAAATAACAGTGAATGAATTGATATGTCAATCAATTAAATAGTTAACGAACTTATGCCTGTGGAATTCTGCTCCCATTAATCTAGCATATAATTGCTATTTTTGAACTGAAAATTGTTGTAATATAAACATATAAGATAAATATACTTATTAAAAGAAAAGCAGAATAGCCACTTTTGTTTGACTTGTACTTTTATGCTAATACATTGGGCAACTCGGAGAATAATTAGCAATGAAAATTTTCCTTTATGCTAATTTGGTTTAAAAATAGATATTGTTATGCCATGTTCTAAAGATGCAAAGTTATCTTTTTCTCAGTATTGTAATTAACACCAAAATAGCGTTCTGAAGAAATATTACTGGAGTTTCTGGAGATTGTATAAGGGTTCGAAAAATATAGCACATGATAAAATAATGACTTTTCAAAAAATGATAGCCTTGCATTTTGGGAAGAGGGAAAATAAATGTACCTAAATACCATTATAACTCTTTATTTAAGTTTTGTGTTCTTAAGTTTGTTTTTTTTTTAATTTTTTTATTAATCAAAAAAAAGAAAAGAAATTAACACAACATTTAGAAATCATTCCATTCTACAAATGCACTCAGTAATTCTTAGTATCATCACATAGATGTATGATCATCATTTCTTAGTACATTTGCATCGATTTAGGAAAAGAACTAGCAAAACAGCAGAAAAAGATATAGAATGTTAATATAGAGAAGAGAATTAAAATAATAATACTAATAAAATATATATAAAAAAAGGAAAAAGAAAAAAACAAAAACAAAAGATACAAACACACAAACAAACAAACAAAAAACCATATTTCAGGTGCAGCTTCATTCAGTGTTCCAACCTAGTTACATTACACTTAGGTATTATTGTGCTGTCCATTTTTGAGTTTTTGTATCTAGTCCTGTTGCACAGTCTGTATCTCTTCAGCTCCAATTACCCATTATCTTACCCTGTTTCTAACTCCTGCTGGTCTCTGTTACCAATGATATATTCCAAGCTGATTCTCGAATGTCGGTTCACATCAGTGGGACCATACAGTATTTGTCCTTTAGTTTTTGGCTAGACTTACTCAGCATAATGTTCTCTAGGTCCATCCATGTTATTACATGATTCATAAGTTTAGTCTGTCTTAAAGCTGCATAATATTCCATTGTAGGTATACGCCACAGTTTGTTTAGCCACTTGTCTGTTGATGGACATTTTGGCTGTTTCCATCTCTTTGCAATTGTAGATAATGCTGCTATAAACACTGGTGTGCAAATGTCCGTCTGTGTCTTTGCCCTTAAGTCCTTTGGGTAGATACCTAGCAGTGGTATTGCTGGGTCGTAATCCATTCTGCCATTCTATGTCTTTTGATTGGGAAATTCAGTCCATTAACTTTTAGCATTATTACTGTTTGGATAATATTTTCCTCTACCATTTTGCCTTTTGTATTATATATATCATATCTGATTTTCCTTCTTTCTACACTTTACTCCATACCTCTCTCTTCTGTCTTTTCGTATTTGATCTAGTGCTCCCTTTAGTATTTCTTGCAGAGCTGGTCTCTTGGTCACAAATTCTCTCAGTGACTTTTTGTCTATAAATGTTTTAATTTCTCCTTCATTTTTGAAGGACAATTTTGCTGGATATAGGAGTCTTGGTTGGCAGTTTTTCTCTTTTAGTAATTTAAATATATCATCCCTCTGTCTTCTAGCCTCCATGGTTTCTGCTGAGAAATCTACACATAGTCTTATTGGGTTTCCCTTGTATGTGACAGATTGTTTTTCTCTTGCTGCTTTCAAGATCCTCTCTTTCTCTTTGACCTCTGACATTCTAACTAGTAAGTGTCTTGGAGAACGCCTATTTGGGTCTATTCTCTTTGGGGTGCGCTGCACTTCTTGGATCTCCAAATTTAGGTCTTTCATAAGAGTTGGGAAATTTTCAGTAATAATTTCTTCCATTAGTTTTTCTCCTCCTTTTCCCTTCTCTTCTCCTTCTGGGACACCCACAACACGTATATTTGTGCGCTTCATATTGTCATTCAGTTCCCTGATCCCCTGCTCAAGTTTTTCCATTCTTTTCCCTATAGTTTGTTTCTTTTTGGAATTCAGATGTTCCATCCTCCAGTTCACTAATTGTAGCTTCTGTCTCTTTAGATCTACCATTGTAGGTATCCATTGTTTTTTCCATTTTTTCTTCTTTGTCCTTCACTCCCATAAGTTCTGTGATTTGTTTTTTCAGATTTTCTATTTCTTCTTTTTGTTCAGCCCATGTCTTCTTCATGTCCTCCCTCAATTTATTGATTTGGTTTTTGAAGAGTTTTTCCATTTCTGTTCGTATATTCAGCATTAGTTGTCTCAGCTCCTGTATCTCATTTGAACTATTGGTTTGTTCCTTTGACTGGGCCATATCTTCAATTTTCCGAGCGTCATCCATTATTTTCTGCTGGTGTCTGGGCATTTGATCAGATTTCCCTGGGTGTGGGACCCAGCTGGTTGAAAGGTTTTTCTGTGAAATCTCTGGGCTCTGTTTTTCTTTTCCTGCCCAGTAGGTGGCGCTCGTGGCGCTCGTCTGTCTGCACCACAGTCAGCCCGGGAAATCGTGCGTGGAGGCGGGGGTCGCTGGCCGCCGGGGCTTGGGAGAGTGCCGGTCCTAATTGCCCAGCTGGCCCGAAACGCCCAGCGTGACGGGAGGGCCCCGCTATCCAACGTTCCCAGTCAGACCGGGGAGCCACGTGCGTGGAGGGGACCCCAGTCGCCAGCCGCCCCAGCCGGGAAAACGCGCGCCCCTCGGGTATCTCACCGCAGCAGATTCTCCCTGTCCGTTCAGCCGTTCCAGAATGGGGTACGCTGTCTTTTTGGTCTCTGTCGTGACTCCGGGAGCTGTTTTGTATTGTTTCTGTTTCTTTAGTTGCTTTTCTGGAGGAGGAACTAAAACCCGCGCGTCTTACTAAGCCGCCATCTTCTCCGGAAGTATGTTCTTAAGGTTTTGAAGAGTTTAAGAATTTTAATATAACATGGTTTTGATGAATTGATAAAATTTCTTTAATTCAACATATTTTTTACTTCTTAAATTACATAAAGAGTTCAGGGAAGTGAAGTATTTAATTTTTCAAAGTGTTTTGTGATGATTAATTTCATATGTCAGCTTGGCTAGTTTACTGTTGACTAGTCATGCTGTCAAACAAGCACTGGCTTGATTGTGACTGTGAGGGTATTTCATAGATGAATTTTCATCTATAGCATTCTGAAAAATTATCACCAGATTCTCTGGAGATTGTATAAAGGTTAGATGATCGCATATAGGGTGTTTGCATGCACAATCCACAAAGGGGATTGCCCTCAGCAATGAGGGGGATCTGCTAATTTGAGGAGGTCTTAAAGTCAGAACTGAGGATTTCTGAAGTCAGAAAGAAAAACGTTTGTCTCTGATTCAGCCAGCTCACTTCCTGTAAGGAATTCAACTTCACCTTCATTGGAGTTTCCAACTTGTTAGTCTCCCCTATGGAATTCAGGCTTGCCAATTCCACAGTGGTCTGAGCCAATTCTTATACTTAATCTTTTATATATATGCACTGTGAACATAAACAGAACTTATTGTTTATATTTCCATAAACAATATTGACTAAAACAGTTCATACTCGAAAAATTATTTAATGTAGAAAAATGGAGTATTTTATCACAAAACTGAAAGAATTCTAGTTGAAAATAATATAAGGAAGTACTCAATGAAGACAAATACTGTCAATTCAAAATGATCATTTGTCTTACTTGCAAAGGATTTTATAGCATTAAATGGGCATAAAAAGATTAAATAATGTATTATATATAAATTTCCTACTACAATAGGTCCATATGGAAAATTGAATGAATGATAATGTCCTCCTCTTCCTCTTTCTCCTCTTCCTCCTCCTCAATATAAGTATCATTATTCTCATCATAATCATAAACAATGCTATTTATTTATTTCTACAAGCAGTATACATTTGTTAGGCTTTTTAATATGTACCAGGAATGATGCTCGGGTAATATTAGTGCTTAAGGTATTAATAAAATTACCCCCAGGACCAAATCTACACTCACAAGTCAATATATCAGTCCAATCCAGAAAAGATACACTGTATTTCAGAAGGCCTGAACAAAACACTAAGGCTAAAATCCAGTCTTTAAAAAGTTCAATCTCAGGATCGAATCTTTTTTTGAAGATCTGGCCAGCTGCCTGGAAAAGCATTTTCCAAATTGTGTTCGAAGGAACCATAGTCACATAAGATGCTCCTGGGGAAAAAAAAAGCAGCATTCCATGATACAGTAAGCTGGGAAATACTGTGTATTATTTCCTTCTCAGAAATTCACAATACATAGGAGCATATTAACACTTTAAAAACTTTTTCAGTGAAGTACCCTGATTGTATTTACCCCCACAGTGTTAAAAAACCTATTTGATCTTGGAAGTGGTTTTAACTTACGACTTCTGATATCTTTGGTGTGGTGCTAGTGTAATGTAGAAAAAGCTAGTTGTTCCCCAATAAGTTATTAGTTAAGTAAATTAGACACATCCACAGAAGAACTGCACAATCTTTAAAACATCAAGCCACTGAAGAAGTTTTAAGAATAAAAGACATATCTATGTCCATTTATGTATATTAAAATTATAAGCCTGTTATTTTTGAGACATGAAATTATTGAAGGCATTCATGTTTTAAATAATTTTCTAGTTATTTTGGCTTTTCTATATTGAATAAATATTTCTCAAGTAAATAATCATGAAAATTAACTATGTTATGAAATCACAATAATTTCTCCGAATATTACAAATTAAAATGTAAGTTTAGCAACAAGTGTTTTGTAAGTGCTAGATAATCCAGAATAGATTATAAATGTTTTATCATTACTGAAATATTTTGTATTTTATAATTACAATTTTAAGTCTTCTTTATCTACCACACATATAAAAAAGAGCAATGAGTTTGAATTATCCCCCATACTGGACATTGAAATTCTTAAGCCAAGGCGGGTGCGAGGGTAGTTCTGTGGCAGAATTCTCGCCTGCCATACAGGAGACCCGGGTTCAATTTCTGGCCCATGCACTTCCCAAAAACAAACAAATAAGCAAAAACAAACTAATGTAAAACTAAACCAAAAAAGAAAAGTCAACAAATTGTGCTGCAAGAAGGAGATACTCACATGGGAAAAGAATGAAATGTGACTCCTGCCATCCAGCATACAAAAAAAAAAAATTCTTAAGCAAAATAAAAGTATTTATCCATGGTTCTAAGGCCATTACTATTGTAACTATAACATTTGCTTACTAGCATAGAATAAAGTTGGCAACTTAAATATGACACAACCATGAGGTACCCATATGACTAATAAAAAGAAAATGTTGATTCAATTCATGAATGAAATTGAAATACATCAAAGTGTCTCATGTCAAAAAATTTTAAAACAAGAAATCATAAAGTATTTTACACTATAGTGTAAAAACTTAACTCATTAAAACCCATTTGATTTTCTTATATTTTAGTTAGATTTGCCATGTTATAACATTCTATTCTATCCTTAATAGAAATGAAATATAACTGGTTATTTTCCCCTGAAAACAACACACTAACTACAATAAAAATGACTTAAATGCAATCCATCTTTTTATATAGTTCAGTAAATCAAACATGACAGATGGACTGTTTGCCAGCCATTGACAGAAATTCACTCTGCATTTATAGTCAGCAACATTTATGAAGTGCCCAATATTTTAGAGTGCCCCAATGTGTATAGATGAGAAGGCATTTATTTTCCTAAGCCAGGAAATGCCATGTTAAGATTTGCTTTTACATAGATCACACAGTGTAGATACTACAACTGAAGAAGACAAAACCAAAACCAAAAGACCAGCTGGAAGATTTTCTATCAGCTCAGAGAAGAGAAAGGACTCAGGGCTATGGAGACAGAACAGAAAGCAGGAGCAGATTTGACTGGAAAGAGAAAACCAGAGGTTTGGAAAACACTATGATTATGGTGTTTCAAAGAGACTTCCAGAGTGGAGAGTCTGGAGCTTAAGAGTGGTCTGAACAGAATGCTCATCTTTAGAGGCCATTGGTGGATATGGGTAGTCATTGAAGCCATAAATGTGGATGAGATTCCCCAGGGAGACAAAGTGAAAAGAGAATATAATGTAATGATGCTTCCAGAATTAAATCATCAATATAAGTCGTATAAGGAAAATCAAATAATAAACTTCTCTATAATATTTTGAAAAATGTAGCTTGTGTAGACCAATGGCCCTGAAGCAATGGAAGTAAATGAACTGGTCTATGAAGGTCCCACTTTTGTTCATTTAGTGCAACTATTGTGCAATGAGCTATGTAAAAAACAGGAATTCCATAGAAAGTGGGTATAGTCTCAAACTTTTTCAAACACAGATTGGGTAGCTACCAAATATGAAAAGTATTGGCAATATCTATTATAAAACTAATTCCCCTCTGAAATTTCAGATTTTAATATGGATGTATGATTCAACAGATAATTATTCCTATAGAAATTAACTGGATAATGTGTACATTTTGTCCTATAGATAATGAAGCATTTTATAGAGATAGAGATGTTTTAATTCATATCTTGGTAGTATAAATTAATATGAAGCTGTTTTATTTATCAATGATATATATTTATGTCATTTGTTAATATATGTGCTTATGAATATATATCACTAAAGAAGTTTACCTAAAACAATAATATATGCTAATTTGAAATGGCCCACAACAATCTGAAGCAAGAAAAACTATATCATTTAGATGATAAAAGCAAAACGTATAACAGAAGTATCTCTCATTTCAAAATATTTTGATTAGCACAGATATGCAACACCTGAAAATTGGTTTAAAAATGTAGAAAGCTATTTATTATTATCACAATGGTGAAAACAAGAAATTTATCTGATTACTTGATGAATCACAGAACATTTTAAAAATAACTGGGAAATCATCGGCCCAAAGAAAACATCCTTCACATCAGAGTAATTTAAAAAATATACTTATATGCAAGTTATTTATGCATACTCACCCATACATGTATTTTAAGAACTACTCAATATTTTAAAAGCAATCAGAAAATCAGTCTTGAGTTTAATCCTCATCTGCATTTTAATGATTTCAAAATATAACTACATTAGAGAGCTTGAAGTTGCATATTACTGTACTACTAGTTCCATAGCACTGTGACTTTTTCATCTCAGTAGCAATAAATTCTGGTAAATAGAGCCATTAACAATTTTATAGGGTCAAAGTGTGCTATGGCATGAGAAGTACAGTGCTAAGTAAAATTTAACGACTACTATATTTTCAACTGTTTATTAAGGCATTAAAATCAGGTCTTCCCTATGAATTTGTTGTTCCAATTATTACACGTCAGTGAAATCATACAATATTTGTCCTTTTGTGTCTGGCTTATTCATAGAAACAAAAACCAAAATACAGATTAACTGGGTAGGAGGTAGAGAATAGAGAGTTAATGCTTAGTTGGTGCAGAGTTTCTGTTTGGGAGGATGGAAACCTTTTTGTAATGTTTGCTGGTGATAGTAACACAAAATATGATGTAATTAACACCACTGAACTATATATTTGAATGTGGTTAAAAGTAAAAATTTTAACTTGCTATACATGTTACTAGAATGTTAAAAACAACAACATAGGACTGTACAAACCAGTGAACTCTGATATAAACTATGGGCTATAGCTAATAGTATAACTATAATAATATTGTTATGTCAATTGTAACAAAGGTACCACACTGATGCAAAGTGCTATTAATAGGGAAAACTCTAGAGGGGATGGGGAAAATACATGGGAGCTCTATTTTTTGCATGATTTTCTGTAAACCTACACCTTTTCTAACAAAAAAAAAGTCAGGCTCTCTGAGGGATGTTTGGGTGTTTTACTTATCTTTTCTCCCTTTGACAGTTCTAACTTTTATGGGCAATTTGGAAAAAAATATCATTATTAAGGTTTCATAAAGTTTGAAATTTGCAAACTATGAGCTTTATAAATGAAAGAAGCCTAAAAATAATTAAAATCAGGAGGCAAGTAAAAATGCTTATAGCAGTATTTAGAAGTATTTACATAGCGTGCAATAGCAGTTTTCCCTCTGTGCCCTGGACTTAAACACTCTTTGTACATGAACCATGCCTCTGAGGGAGATGTTAATTTTTTTACTAAATTTTGTCAAAATTATTTCCTTGTGTTAATTTTCATACTAAATTAAAAGTTTAAACAAAGCAACATTTATTTTCATTCTTAAAATATTTGTTCCCTTCATTTACCTGTTTAGGTCTAATAACTGAATGCCATTCCATAAGTGAGCCCTCCAAGAATGGTCAGCCTGAATAGAGTTGACATACATTTATTTTTAAGTATATTATTTGCATATTATTTGTGCATAATGATTTTGACTGTTCTTACATTATAGATGTGTATTCTCGCCAATACAAATGCAAGACTAAAACTCCATAGGTCCTTGACAGCATTTTCCCCTCCATTTTCTATAATACTTTTCCCTATGGAATCTTGAGAAATTCTTTATAAGATAATTTTCAAAGTAATTTGCTCTTCAAATTCTCTTCTAAAGTATTTAAAATGATTTGTGCTTTCATTAAGGTGTCTCTCAGGATGTACTAGCCTTTCTACATAACCATATAAATTTTTATAATTCATCCCCATATAGTAGAACTTAGTAGATTTTACAATGTAAATAAAATGTTCTCTTTTCAAAAGTCCATAAAAAGGAGAAACTTTTTATGGAGGCTCTTTCACATGTTTGCCTATGAATTCTGCTCTAAGATCTTCTGTCACTCATTGGCCAAAAAAAGTATTAATATTTATATGTCATATTTATACGTATCAAATATATAAAGAAAATTTACTATTTATTTGATAGTTTCCCAAATATTCAAAACCCCACTATATAAGTTGTTTCTTCTTTTTTATGAAGCCCTATTCCTTTTCTTCTCCTTCAGTGTTGTGGCCATTTTATATAAAAGACTCCCATAGCAAACTGGAAGAAGAAACAAAGATGAAATAAAACGTAATCATATTATTTGTACACTGATTAATCAATGTGATATTTTAACTAAAGTTTCCAAAAGTAAAATGAAGGATTTCAATGTAGGATTTCAGGTACATGTGTTATCCACATCTCCTTTCAGGATGACAATTAAAAATTTACTGTAAGTAATTAAAACCACATTTCGATTCCCAGTCCATGAACTTCACACACACACACACAAAACAAATAAATGAGCAAAACAAACAAACAAAAAATTCAATAAATGGTGCTGCAATAACGGGATACTCACATGGAAAAGTAAAAAAATGTGACCCCACCCCACCATATAGTATACAAAAAAAAAAAAAAAACACATGAGACACTACTACATACCTATTTGAATGGTTAAAACTTAAATTAAGTGACCATACCAAAATCTGGTAAGCACGCAAAGCACCTGGATCTCTCATACACAGCTGATGAGAATACAACGTGGTATAGCAACTTTGAAAAGCATTTTTCAATCTATTGAATTTAATCATACACTTATCATAAGACCCAGTAATATCTTACCTAGGTATTTACCCAATGAAATGGAAAATTTTGTTCACACAGAAAACTTATGTCGATATTTATGGCAGCACATGTTCCTCAACTTGGGAATGGATAAATCTATAATGTAATATTCTTCAACAATTAAAAGGAACTTATGTTACATGCAGCATTATGGGTGAATATCATTTTCCGTATGCTAGGTGAAAGAAACCAACCTCAAAAGAGTATATACTATAAAGCCTAATTTATATGACATTGTGGAAAAGACATTCTGGGATAGAAAATAGATATTTTCCATAGCTAGGTGGGAGGCAATGTTGCCTACATAGGGCAGGGGGAAATTTAGAGGTGTGATGAAATGCTCTTTGTCTTGATATAGCTGTAATTACTTGACTGTATGTGTTTGTCAAAAATCACAGAACTGTACACCAAGAGGGGTGAATGTTACAGCATATAAATTATACCTTAATGCAAATAAGGAAAAATATTCCTTATAAAAGTCTTGGAAGTGGTGTAGTGGAATGAGTGTACTATTTGAAGCAAGAAGCTTTGGCCTTTTCACTGATTCTACCCTTTGATAGCAGTATGACTTCAGCAAGTTACTTTAACTACTTAGGTTTCAGTGTGTTTATTAATATAGATAAATTTTAGATTTTGATACCTGGGTCTATTATGAGGATGGGCATAATATAACAGATGTGAAAATACCCATCGTTCTTCCTAGAATGAAGTAGGCACTCAATGAATTAGATTTCCTTCCCATTTCCTAATGGGTGATAAGGCTTAGCCCTTGCTTGGGTTGATTAAGTACAAGAAATCCAGAATTTCCAAAGAAAAAAAAAAATGATGGGGTTTTAATTTGTTATAGCTGCCAGAATGAAATGTACCAGAAATGGAATAGCTTTTAAAAAGGGAGTTTATTAAGTTGCGAGTTTACAGTTCTCTGGCTATACAAAATGTCCAAATAAGGCATCCAGGGACAGATATATCGACTCAAGAAAGGGCCGATGACATTTGGGATTTCTCTTTCAGCTGGGAAGGCACTTGGCAACAGGTGCTTGCTTTCTCTGCCAGCTTCTTCAAATGGCTTCCCCAGAGGTGTTTTCCTTCTGCAACTCCAACGGTCTCTGTATGTGTGGCCTCTGTCTGCACATAAGCGTTTTCCAAAATGGTTCCTTCTTAAAGGACTTCAGTAAGCAAACCGACCTTGAATGGGTGGACACACATCTCCATGGAGACCATTAATCAAATGTCCTACCCAACAATATTTTATCAGAGTTAAAGAACATGGCTTTTCTGGGATGCATAACAGTTTTAAACAGGCACATATAGCAACTAATAAATACTTCCTGGTCAATCACTTACATTTTACTCAACAGTGCCAACCATGTGAACACTAAGTATATGAAATAGTGAAAGCAATGAAGAATGGCAGCACATTTTAGGCATAGACTAAAACTGACTTACAGGCTATTACTCTTACTGCAGAAAGCATTCTTGCTCTGTGCTCACCCAGAATCTGATGCATAAGGTTTTGGAACACTTATCATCCTAAACTATAATCATTCGATTCAGAGAAAATTGCCCAGTGTTCTTACCAGCCATATGGAATTTGCAAATATGTTAACTGTTTTGTCATTAAAGATGTGAATTAAACATTAATTTAAAATTTTAAATACACTGAATAGCATCTTTTACATATTTACATCATCACCTACATTTATGAGTAAGTTAATTCAATCCTATATTAGGGAAATGTAATGAAATACAAAATCTCACAATCCTGAAAACTTCTTCACAAAAATAGAAGAGTAAGAAAAGCAATTTTATTATCTTATAAACACTAAACCAGAATGGGAGGCATCACGGGCAATCCAGAAAGAGCTTGTAAAGAAAGAAAGAAAACTCACCCTTTATATAGTGAAACAGATACAATTCCAAGATAAAAGATAATTAATCTAAAAAGAAAAAAGATAATTAATCTTCAAGTAAAGGGACTTGACCCCACCATTTGTCACACATAGTTCATCTTAAATTCACCTGGTAGTAAGGGTGGACTTCACGTTTTAAAAATCTAAAGAAGTCATAAAACTTGTTATATCTCCATGGAGAATATAGAGTTATAATTTGGAACTATACGCCTAAGTTCAACTCCCAGCCAGTGTCCCAAAGTGGTAGAGATACTAAGGCAAACCCCTTCCTGGGCACTACAAAACATACAAAAAACAAAAACTAAAGTTACTATCATGCTTAATGGAGATGAACTAACAACTTCCCTTAAGATGGGAAAAAAACCAAGGTTGTTAGCTCTGATCACCTCTTGAACGCTGGTTTAAAGGTCCTAGCCCTGGCAATATTACAAGAAAAAGAAATGAATGTTTTCTGATTGGAAGGGGATTTATAAAAGTGTCTTAATTTACAAATGACATCATCTGTGTACAAAATCACAAGAAGATTTCAAAATATTACTTAATTTAAAAATTTTATTTAACAAATTCACATGATAAAACTTCAATGTATAAATATCTATTATATTTCTATATTCTAGTAAAAATTACTAATCGTAATTTAAAAAGCAGTACCATTTAAATGCCATTAAAATGGAAATTTTAGAAATATATTTAACAAAATACGTGCAAAACTTTTACACCAAAATGTACAAAATCTGTCTGAGAGAAATTCTAAAAGACATAAACAAACATGGATCAAGAAACCAATCTTAAAAATTATAGTCCTTTTCGTAAGAAACTAAAGATTCCAGAGTCCTGAATGAAAATCACTTCTATATAGAAACTCACAAACTAATTAAAATGTTTATATGTCAGTACAAAGGACTAAAAGTAGTCCCAATCATTTTGAAAAACAGCTATGTTGAAGCTTTAACACTACATAATTTGAAGACTTACTGTAAAGCTATAAATTTTAAGATAATGTGGTTTACTACAAAGATAGACATATAGATCAAAGGAACAGAACAAAGAATTCAGAAATACATGCACATATAATGGACAAATGAATTTTCAAAAGAGATATTAAAGCAATTCAAAGAGAAAAGAATTTTCTTTCAAAATATGGTAGTGGAAAAAATATGATGTTAGAATAAATGTAAATGCTTATGCAAGAAGAAAAAACAAAAAAGGAGAAAGAGTATCAACCCTTATCACATATCATATTAAATATAAACTTGCAGTGATCAAGTAGGTAAATTTAATAGAGAAAACTCTTCATCTTCCAAAAGAATACTATTTAGAATATCTAAGTGCTTTTGAGTAAGGAAAGATTTCTTAAATAGAATATAAAAAGCACCAACCATAAAAGAAAAACTAAGTAATTTGTATTTCATAAAAAAAAAAAAAAAAGAATGTGCTTTAAGAAAGACACTGTTAAGTAAAAGAATCAGCAGACTGGAGAAATATTTACAAAATTTATATCCAGTATAGGACTTATATCCAAATATGCAAACAATTCTTATGACTCTAATAATAAAATACAAGAAATTCAATAAAAATGTTGATTTAGAGAGACATTTAACCAAAGAATATACAGAAATGGGAAATAAGCACATAAAAAAATGCTCAACACCATCAGGCATCAGGAAAATGCAAAATTTAAAACATAATGAAATACCTCAATGCACACACTAGAATACCTGAAATTAAAAAGACTGATTATACCAAGTTTGGAGGAGATGTACTGCAAATAAAATGTTCAGACAAGACCGGTGAAAATGCAAAACAGGAAAACCATTTTGGAAAATATTTTGGGAGTTTCTTATACTATTAAACATTCTTTTACCATGTGGCCCAGAAATTTCACTCCTTGGTTTTTACCCAAAAAGAATATATATTTTCACAAAAGACTTATACATGAATGCTCATGGCGAGTTTATTCATAATGTCCCCAAACTGTAAGAGCCCAATATGCATGCAACTGATAACAATGTAGACAAATAGTGAGGTATCCACTCAATATAGCACTATTAATCAACAAAAAGAAAAACAAAAGAAAAACTACCTATTCATGTAACAATACGATTGGATCTCAAAAGCATGATGCTAATGAAACAGCCAGATATAAAAGCTGCCACAATATGATGGCATTAATCTAAAATTCTAGAAAATGCAAAAGTATATAGAAAGCAGACCAGTGTTTCTCAGGGTGAATAACAGGAACAGACATGACCATAAGTTGCTGAGGATATGATGGAAATATCATGATTTTGATGGTGGTTACACAATTGTACATACTTTCAGAATCAGTGAAATATATACTTAAAATTGTTGAATTTTATCTTCTATGAACTATACCTCAATAAAGTTTACCAAAACAAAGATTATTGAAACCACATATTGTGCTGGTTTGAAAGGCTTATATACCCTAGAAAAGCCATGTTTTTTTTTTGTTTTTTTTTTTTTTTTTTTTAAGAGGGAGGAAGGGAAGGAAAGACAGAGAGAAGGAAGGAAGGATGGAAGGAAGGAAGGGAGGAAGAAAGGGAAACATCTTTAAACATTTTCTTGTTTTATTATATTTTGTTTGTTTGTTTGTTTTTTACATGGGCTGGGGCCGGGAATCGAACCGGGGTCCTCCGGCATGGCAGGCAAGCACTCTTGCCTGCTGAGCCACCGCGGCCCGCCGAAAAGCCATGTTTTAATCCTGATCCAATCTTGTGGGAACAACGATTTCTTTTCAACCCTATTCGGCACTGTATGTTGAAAACTTGCTTAGATTATCTCCACAGAGTTGTGCCCCAGTTGTGGGTGTGAACTTTTATTAGGGGAGATGTGACTCCACCCATTCCAGGTGGGCCTTCATAGGTTGACTGGAATGCTTTAAAAAAGAAGCTAGCATTTTTGAAAGAGCCATGAAACAGAGAGCTCATGCGGCAGAGCCCCCTGGAGATGAAAAAGGAATGCAACCCCAGGGGAGGTTCGTGAAACAAGAAGCCTGGGGAGAAAGCTAGCAGACATCACAATGTTTGTCATGTACCTTTCCAGTGGAGAAAGAAACTCTGAACTTCATCACCTCTTCATCATTGGCCTTTCTTGAGTGAAGGTAATCTCTTGCTGGTCACTTCATTTGGACATTTTTTATAGACTTTCTTTAATTGGGACATTTTCATGGCCTTAGAACTGTAACTTTGCAACTAAATATATCCCCCCCCCCACCCCACCTCTTTAAAGGCTATTCTCTTTCTTATATATTGCATTCTGGCAGTTAGCAAAGTAGAACACTAATCTTCTGTTTTCATGAATTATATCTACTGATATTTAGTACATTATAAGTTACCACTGTGAAAAACTAAAATATGTATTTATCAATTCATGTTAAATGACAATAATCCATTATATTTTAACATAAAACAATGTTTTGAAGAAAGCATTTTCAAAACAATATCAATTTAATGAGAAGAGTGGCATAGTTTTGTATTTTCACAAATCTCTTTAATGTCTAGCTTAATACAAGACAGCTGGATTCTCATATACACTTTTGTGTATAATTCATTATGAAAGTTTTATGAAGGAAATCTGGCTCCATACACGTATGTTATTTGAAGAGGGAGGAGTATTTTAATGGTCCTTGCAAGTGGTAGATTCTTACATGTTGGTTCCAGTGTGGAATGTTAAAACCTATTGATGAACTTTTCATACTATTGCATTGCATTTTTTTTCTTTTTTTTTTTATTAATTAAAAAAAAATTAACAAAACATTTAGAAATCATTCCATTCTACATGTACAATCAGTAATTCTTAATATCATCATATAGTTGCATATTCATCATTTCTTAGTACATTTGCATCGATTTAGAAAAAGAAATAAAAAGACAACCGAATAAGAATTAAAACGATAATAGAGAGAAAAAAAACCCTATACCTCACATGCGGCTTCATTCAATGTTTTAACATAATTGCATTACAATTAGGTAGTATTGTGCTGTCCATTTCTGAGTTTTTATATCCAGTCCTGTTGCACAGTCTGTATCCCTTCAGCTCCAATTACCCCTTCTCTTTTTTTTTTTTTTAATTAACGGAAAAAATGAAATTAACCCAACATTTAGAAATCATACCATTCTACATATACAATCAGTAAGTCTTAACATCATCACATAGATGCATGATCATCGTTTCTTAGTACATTTGCATCGGTTTAGAAGAACTAGCAACACAACCGAACAAGATATAGAATGTTAATATAGAGAAAAAAAATAAAAGTAATAATAGTAAAAACAAAACAAAACAAAACAAAACAAAACAAAAACCTATAGCTCAGATGCAGCTTCATTCAGTGTTTTAACATGATTACTTTACAATTAGGTATTATTGTACTGTCCATTTTTGAGTTTTTGTATCTAGTCCTGTTGCACAGTCTGTATCACTTCTGCTCCAATTGCCCATCATCTTACCCTGTTTCTACCTCCTGCTGGACTCTGTTACCAATGACATATTCCAAATTTATTCTCGAATGTCCGTTCACATCAGTGGGACCATACAGTATTTGTCCTTTAGTTTTTGGCTAGACTCACTCAGCATAATGTTCTCTAGGTCCATCCATGTTATTACATGCTTCATAAGTTTATCCTGTCTTAAAGTTGCATAATATTCCATCGTATGTATATACCACAGTTTGTTTAGCCACTCTTCTGTTGATGGAGATTTTGGCTGTTTCCATCTCTTTGCAATTGTAAATAATGCTGCTATAAACATTGGTGTGCAAATGTCCATTTGTGTCTTTGCCCTTAAGTCCTTTGAGTAGATTCCCAGCAATGGTATTGCTGGGTCGTATGGCAATTCTATATTCAGCTTTTTGAGGAACCGCCAAACTGTCTTCCACAGTGGTTGCACCATTTGACATTCCCACCAACAGTGGATAAGTGTGCCTCTTTCTCCGCATCCTCTCCAGCACTTGTCATTTTCTGTTTTGTTGATAATGGCCATTCTGGTGGGTGTGTGCATTGCATTTTGAATGATTCTGTTACCCATGGATACAATACCAAACATTGGCAAAGAAATGGTGCAATAAGATCCATTATACATTGCTGATGAAAGGATAAATTGAAGCACACAATGTTGAAACAATTTGATGTGAAATGAACATGTAGAAAGTCCAGAGAAGCGCCCACACCTGTGCACCAACAGACATATAAAAAAATTCATAGCAATATTGCTTGTAATATCAAGAGGCTGGAAATTTCCCAAATGCATATCAAAAATTACGTATAAAAATCATATATAAATAAATTATAGCTAAGTCATACAATGTGATATAATTATACCACTGGCAAATACTGAACAAAAGCTATGTTAAGCAACACGTATGAGTTTTAGAAAACTATTGTTGATTGAGCAGAAATAAATAGCAGTACTATATATTGTGTCATACTCTGCTAAATCGAGGTTTAAAATAAGAAAAACTAAATAAACTATCATTTGGGGATATATAAATGTGTGAAGACTGATCATTTCAGCCAACAAATGATAAGGAAACAATTTCAAATCATCATACCCTTTTAAGGGAAGGCATGGAGAAAGAATTGGAGAACACAAAGCAATATCTTTAATAAAGGGTAATGCTTTATATCTAAAGTTGATGTTTGTTTTATTATGACTTATGGTTGTATTTCATAATTTATAGCATGCTATATGCATACAGAATGATTTTAATAGGATTATTTAATCTTGAGTTTAATGGGATACGACATTGCTTGCTGCCATAATGATAAATTTTCTGAAGTTTTTTTCATTAGATTGTTTTTCATTTTATTAATACTGTAGTCTGTGGAGAACTCACATATTCAAACTTATTTCAAGTGTGGAGTGACCTATATATTGTAGCATTATATATTATGAGATTACCCCAACAGTATGATCAGAAAAAATCCTGAATTGCAATCATGTAAATAATTCTTCAAAAATCTGTGCAATATGTTGACACAAAAATACAATTACCTGCCCTATAAGGCTTAACATAGTAGAGGCTGATTCAGTGAGCTGACTTTCCTCCTACCAACGCGCTTTCTTCTGTTGTTCCACTAACTTATGTTCCAAGCAAATGCAAGCAGTCCCCTACATGAAAAATGCCTAGCAATTGCACCACAAATACCCATTCTCACATGGTAAAAATTAGATGCAAAAGAAATTAGATTTCTCATTCTATTTAATGTACTTCTCTCATTTTGGCTTCTGAGTGGTTCTCTTTAGACCCAGGCAGATCCATTTGAGCTCAGGTGATGCAATACAGCATTTATTTTCATGACTGTCCTATCAGATTTAGCAATCAGGCAATAACAAGAGGCTATGTAAGTTTCAAGGCATTCTTTCAGTAAATTGATATATAATGACTTTGAATTTGACCTTATTTTCAAGGTCAGATATATATAGTTCATGAAAACAATAAACTGAGGTTGTGTAGTAGAATATTCGATGCCATATACAAAATAACATCTGTAGGATTTTACAAAGAATGCTCAGGGATAAATTATGTTTAATAGGATCCATTGTTGGGTGACAAATTATATAAATCAGCATCTTACTTATATACAGCCTCAGTGCAATGGAGGACAATTCTTATTTGGGCTACATTCGTGATGTTCCTTTCTTTGGTCTGCTTGTCTAGCCCTTAATATTATTTAATATTGGTTTTAATGTGCTTCATGGTAAGGCAGCTTTGTTTCTATTCCAATAAAGTTCCTTTCAGAAGTCATATATCTTGATTTTAAAAAGTAGGTTGTGATATGTTAAGGGTAATTATCACTGACAAGTAACATGTTTGGAAGCTAATAAAGAACCAGAGTTTTTATATAATTACAAATGCTCACAAAAGGAAGGAATATGTACCTTTTAATTGATAGTCAATTTTTACTTCTTTGGTCTCAACATAAGAGTACCAAAAGAATTATAGATTATAATGCATTGGTTTACTTTTAAAGTCCTACTTTATTCACGGGTTGTCAATATAATAATTCTACTAACTATAATGGATTTAATTTCAGTGTTTTTATTTTTATAATCAAAACAAAGGAGGCATATATAAAATGCTATTTTTTTTGTCAGAACACCAAAATATTATATCATTAAAAAGAGCCCCATCCTTATTCACAGAATATCCACACAGCAGCAACTATCTTGCATAGATATAGATAGAAATAACAAATGATGAATTACCTTTATGCTACCCATATTCCAAGTAATGATTTAAATACATAAAAATATCTTTAGAGCTAATTATTTGGGTGTTACTTTGTGCTTGTTTGAATCTGCTGTGTACCCCAGAAAAGCCATGTCCTTTAATCTTCATTCATTATTGCTGGGTGGGATCTTTTTGAGTGTTTCTGTGGAGATGTGGCCCACCCAGTTGTGTGATAGCTTTTGAGTAGATGGTTTCCATGGAGATGCATCTCCACCCATTTAAGGTGGGGTTGCTATTGGAGCCCTTTAAGAAGAAACCATTTTCAGAAAAATCTTTCGAAACAACAGAGCCCACACAGCCAGAGACTTTTGGGGATGCATGAAAAAAACTGAAAGAAAATTGAAGAATCCTGAAGAGAAAGCAAGTAGACATTGCCATGTGCCTTTCCAGCTGAAGGGGAAACAATCTTCTTGAACTAAGGTTAGCTTCCCTGTGTATCACAATCTGGGTGTTTTTATAGTCTTGCCTTAATTTTGACATTTTCATGGCCTTATATCTGTAAACTTGCAACTTAATAAATTTCTTATTTAAACAGCCAATCCATTTCTGGTATATTGAATTCCAACAAGTTTTTTACAAACTGAAACATATTTTGATGAGGTTTCTTTTGGATGAGCAGCCATAGGCCACAACCTAGAAGAACAAGGGTGTCTAAAGATCAGGTGCCCAACTATAGTACAGAACTTTGGTCTAAGAGGAAAGGTTATTGCAGAAATACCAATCAATATTGTATTGCAGTGACCTCAAATAGGGAAAGAGAAAAAAAAGTACATCACACAGAGGGGTAAAAAATCCTAAAATGAGAATAATGGGTTGTCTTCTTACTAGTACAAATATTCAGCTCAGTATTTCCAAGTTAAGGGCACTTGAAATATGTTCCCCAGTCTCATCCATGATGTCTCTATGGGACTTACATTAAAAAATGCAATCCCTGGGCTTGTTGCAATATTGAATTTAATCTGACCATTAGTATTCACCAGTCCTGTAGATAACAATGTGGAACATAGATTTCAGAGGCTATATATCTCATAACTTCTTAAGCTATGAAGTTTGAGAAGGTTGGTGACATCAGGTTGAAGAAGAAAATGTCACATAACCAGAATTTTCAAACGTATTCCTGTTACTGTTACCCAATTCTGGCCCTAATTGAAACAATTTGTGTCCTCCTCAATGATACCACATAAATGGTATCCCAAGAACACACTTACATCTATGAACAGATATTAAGAATAAACAACTTGTCTCCATGTTCTTTTAATTTGTATTAATAGTTTTAATAAAATTTTAGGGTCCTGTGTATACTGAAAATTATAGTGGTTTTATCCAAGCTCAACTAAAAATAAAAAACAACTTAGAATAGAGTTAATGGAAAGATATCTACTTGGATATTTAGCTTCTTAAATACCCTCCCTACCTTAAATGTTCACACTTGCCATCTTGATAAACAAGATTTGTCTATGAGTATCTAAAGGGAGTGAAAAAAATGACAAAAGGCTGGGACAGGAAACATCAGTTCTGGCTTGAGGTAATTCTTACTGGCCAACAGGAAACCTCCAGCCTCAAGATATGCAGCCTGGTAAAAATAAAAAAATTATTTCCAGAGTAGCTCAGTCTTACTTCTAAGTAAGCTTCTGGAGCCTTCACTGTGTGGGATAATGATCTCCGATAGGCACAATAAAAAAAGCACTAACTGAAAGGTCATGGCAGAGAGATAAAAATGATTTATATTAAAATCCTCTCTCATTCTTGGCAATGTATTTTTTTTAAAGTAAATACACCTCAGAAATTCTGCTTAATGGAAAATAGATTGGAATTTTCAATAACATCAACATGAACACTTTGTTAGCACTTTCCAAAATTTAAAGACTCATACGATGATGTTTAAATTACCCATTTTTGTGTGACTTTTATAAGAGTATATACTTGGAAAAGCCAAGTGCATCTTGTGAATAAAACAGGTATATTAAGATTTTAGAGTAAACATATAACTGTGCACAAAAAATAAGACTGTAGGACGAATTGCTATATTCCCAAAGCCTTTTTGGAAAAGATACAAAATTGCTTTAAAAAATCCCGAAACTGTTTGCCTTCTACACATGAATTAATCAATCAATCTTATAATCTACCATGCTCCAGTAAGTTTTTCTGGAAGAGGATAAATAATATTTGGCACACAAAGATTTTCTTTGTCCCAAGATGCAATAAAAATCTGGTTTAATATATCAGGAGAACATAATTCCTATTGCACTTACTATATCTCCTGTAAGATAATGAATACTTTGGTAACTTAAATCTAAAAGCTGGAATGAGTTTCAGGATGGGAGGATTTAGGAAAGCAGGATATAGGACAAATGTCTTTGTAGGTTAATATTATGCCAAAATCCTGTAAAACTATCTCATGGGTTTTTAGTGCATCAGAGCCAGTTCTCCTAAAGCTGACAGAAATCTCTGTATTTCTAATTGTTATATAATTATAGAGGAATAATACCACCCTGCTTTGATTTAACAAATGAATTTTCTTCCAGCAGACTCTATATCAAGGTTCAGTTGAAACAGCTGTGCAGTTCTCCCATGTACCAAACAAAAGCAGACCTTTGAAGTATAGACAAAATTCTTGTACTTTCTAAGCCCTTTTGAAACAGAAAAGAAAATTTTCTTCCAAATACGAATAATAGGATATCCTCACAAGGTCATTTTCGATAGAACCAAAATCAAATGACAGAGGGATTTTTCCATTTTCCTCTTATAATGATGAGAATATATGACTAAAACTGAGCAGAGAACAATAGTTATGGCCAGAGTTTAAACCACACATACTCTGCTTCAGAGAAACTCTCATATTATCAGTTTATAAAGCCTTTGGTTACGCAGTAAAGACCATAGTAAATATGTGCCAAATTATTCTTAGGTTTCATTTTTTTTTTGCATGGGCAGGCACCAGGAATTGAACCCAGGCCTCTGGCATGGCAGATGAGAACAATGCCTGCTGAGCCACCATGGCTGGCCCCTTTGGCTTCATTTTTAAATCACATTTGCTAATCTAATTTTTTATAATTTTTTTTATAAAAATAATTCAACTATTATTTTTAACTATATGTTTTAATTTAGGTCAGTATCGTACAACTCCTGTCATGAAAAGTGAGAAACATTAGCACTTACATTTCCGACTTTATGTTCCCAACCTTCTTGGCTTGTTATATTTTTTTTAATTAAAATTAGGTCTAGGGTGCACAGGTGATTCAGTGATAGAATGCTCGCCTTTCATGCAGGAGACCCCGGTTCAATTCCTGGACCATGAGATCTAATAAAATAAAATGAGATCTAATTGCATCAAAACTGAATGAAGCCAGAAGTTAAACATTTTTCATGGTTATAAAATTGAGTAAAACATAGCCCTTACATTCAAAGCCTCAAAGAGTTCAGCCTCATTTGGAAGAGAACAAACAGATCTCCACATAAGGACAGATTAACTAGTTCAAGGTTGGTCAACTCATGAGATGTATAAGGCTTTCAATAAGAGCTATAAGAATGCTGTGCTCCGATGCAAGTGGGACCACAGAATCTCAACTGTAGGTATGAAATGAGACTATGTCAGTATTAATCTATCCTCTTGTTGAGGCCTAGACTTCATATTTTAGAGTTTCCATCTTCTCTATGAATCTCTTTAAGAACACTTTGTAAGTAACTTGGAAACTAGGGGAGCAGTGGTTCAACTGCAGTCTAAATTTTCAATCAGCCATATTTACATATGTCCACATGCATGGTACTCTTCATATGCCTAGAAAGGCACCTGGGAGGGGGAAGTTCTTTTCTATGTATCTGCGGTCAGGGAGTTAGGGGAAACTACATGATGCATAATTGTTGCTACTTTTGTGTGGAGTAGAAGAGTCTGAAGGATTTAATGTATCAATGTATTGGAAGCCCAGCAATGGTTAGCCCAGGGACACCAGTTGTCCACTGAAGGATGGCAGATGTCTCTTGTTGAACATCAGAGCTTTCTATAAAATTGATCTTGTTCAAAAGAACTTGTTGGAGCCCTCAGGAATACTCGTGAGTGTGAATTGGAAGACATTTGTAGTGACCAAAGTCCTAGAGTTCGGTTAGTTCAAAGGATGAGCCAAGAAGATAATAGTACTAAGAATACTATATCCCCTTTTGGACTTGCAGGCTAGTGGTAGCTGAGGAAATTCGAGTTACTTTAGAAAGACTCAGATAAAACTTCATCTCTTTCATAAATTTACCCAGGGACTCAATTAAAACAGTAAAAAATTCAGTTGCCTAGAATGATGTCGGAATACCAAAGGGAGCATGAACGATCTCATCTCAGTAACTCAGGGAACTGCCAAAGAATGCATTCCAGAAATAAATATGTATGGAGATATCAGCCAAAGAACTAACAAGGTACCTTGAAAATTAGGTTTTACCCTTCTTTGAAATAGGGTGTACAACAAATAATGTTCCATAATCCCTTCAGTTGGTGCATTTAAACTTTTCAGTTAAAAGGACAATCTTGTTTTAACTCACTTCAAATTAAGACTTGTTGCAATAGATATTAGCTTTTCATAATACAGCTTTTTTGGTATTTTGTTAAAAACAGATTTCACAGTCACAAAGAATACTATGATCATTAGAACAACCTAAAAAGTTTCTTCTTTTTCCTCAAGAGAAATATGTTGTGCCACTAATAAGAAGGCAAAAAGATAAAATACTTAAGGAACCCAAATATTGTATAAGTAGAGAAAGGGGGATTAAAACAATGCAGTGTATTCCCAATGACAAACAGAGTCCAGCTGCCACCCAGCATGGAAGCAACAAACTTTGCCAATCACATTATTTGACTGGGATCCATGATACACATCTGAGCATCCTGACATTTGAGCATTCCTTTGATAGTGTGACTTTCTCAGCAGATCCTTAAAGCAGCTCTGGTAGTAATGCCAGCCCAAATAGCTTCTCCTCTACTTTTCTACCACCTTCAGCATGAAGGCACATTTGAACAACTCCTCCCAAAGAACTAAAGGAATCACTAGAGCCTGTAAGCTGCTGGAAAATCTATTGTCAAGAGAATCATTCAGTTCTGTCAGCTAAAAAAAAGTTTACAGTGATACCCAAAAGAAGGTTAATCAAGGAAACTATGAGAAAGCATATCATCCTCACTCATTCCCTTGCAGTCAAATTAAAGGCACACTATGAAACAAAATGGAATATAAACTCCTCACTAATAATTTTTTTTGTCATGAAAGGAAATTCAAGAATGCATTTTCTCTGTAGGAAAGGGACTTCAAGAACAAAGTTTAAGAATCAAAAGAAATTTTAAAATGTAATAAACATAAAAATTAGTAGGGAAGTGTTGCATATTTGCCAACCAGTCCTCCCAAAAGAAGAACAGGGATAACTATCTATTTAAAACAATGGGAACTACATCTGACAAAATATTGTAATCTTTTTAGTAGCAAATTTACAAAGACAAAATCCTCTCGTCTAGTAAAAAGCCAATAGAATCAATGTAATTTGCCTATAGGGATAATATATCACATTTAAAAGCTCCCTTTCATTTCTCTCCCTTCAGCAATTTTTTAAGAGCATTTCACTGAGTTTAAATGAGCATTTGTGCAGATGGGAGATGCCATTGCTTACCAACTGTCTTTATGTACTTACCAAAAGCAATTGAAGACAGTTTTTGAAACAATTTTATTGTGAAGGGAATTAGGATGAGAAAGAAAAGTGCTTATATGGCTTATTTAACAATAAAGAATTGGGAGGAGTTCTAAAGGAGCAACCTCTTTTAGTTAAGGGTGATCACTGCCTTACTCAAACTAAAATATGCGTTGGTGCAGAAAACTTCTAGTAATCAGGTCCTGGATGAGCATTCCTTGGGATGAGACATATCTAACAGAAACTGAGCATTGTATGGAGATGGCATTTTATTATATAAGAAGAATATTATTCACTGACCTCAGTATATCTGTCAAAATAATCTTGCAAGTGAGATAATGACCGGAGGCATGTCTCTTTCTCGAAATAGTAATAACATATGCAAGAGAAATCATCATCATCAGTCTCCTCCTCCTCATAATCATTGTCATAATAGTAATCATTACTGAGTGGCTTTCAAATGTATTCACACTATACTTAGGAGTTTTATATATGTATATATGCATATGTGAGGTGTATTTAGGTATATATGTGCATATATGCACATTTGTTCATAATATATATATATATGTGTAGATATTTAGATGTATATTATACATAATATCTGTACTAAACTATTATGTTGCATTATATTTTGTTATGCCATATATTATATTATGTTATACTATACTATGTATTCATTTTTTTTGGCTAATGTTCATAGCAACATTATGCAATGCCATCAAATTCCTTAATATCCTCCAAAGACAATAATGCTGGCCATTGAGGTAATATTGTTCCTATCAGGCTAAGCTTGACTTAGAATGATAGACAATGATCATGACTTTTATAATCACATGGAATTGGACTAAAAACTAGCAGCTAAATAGATTTCAAGTTCATGAACCAAGAAATTGCATCGGTGGTCTTTTTTAGAATTTGGATATAATTAGACAATATTCCCCAAAATCAGATTGCCTGATACATATTGGTGACTTCCCTCATTTAGTTTCAAAAACATTCCTCCTAATGCCAGTTATAAAGATATATTCCTTATACAGAAGTGTTTTAGTTTTCCAGAGCTGTTGTAATAAATACCATGTGATGGGTTGGCTTAAATTTTAGGAATTTATTTTCTCACAGTTTTGGAGGCCAGAAGACTTGCTTCCTCCCAGGATTGGTGGCTGGTGCTGGGTTGCCACAGTCCTTGGGGTTCCTTAACTTGCATCACAGCTTCATGTCACATGGTGATGTACGCTCCTTTCTAGCTTATTTGACATCGCTGTTCTCTTTATAAGGTCTGCAGTAATCTGAAGTAATCAGTTAGTTGGGCCGCACCTAAACCAAAAATAACATGTGTGAGGTCCTATGTCCAATGGGTTCACATCCACAGAAATGCAGATTAAGATAAAGAATATGTGTCAATGGGGGTTCATAATTTGATCTACCACAGTAAAATAGTATGGGAAAAAGACAATCTCAGCTTCTACAGGCAGAGTTTATATGATCAGAAATGTAGTTGGTTTTCTATTTTATATGATAGTACTAGTCACATGTGGCTATTGAGCATTCAACATGTAGGCAGCCTAAATTGAAATGCAAGTAGTTGTGAACTACCCACCAGATTGTGAAAACTTAGTATAAAAATAATGCAAAATAGCTCATTATTATTGATATGTGGAATAAGAATATTTGGGCTATACAAGGTTAAATAAAATGATATTAAAATTAGTTTCGCCTACTTATTTTTACTGTTTAATCTGGCTATGAAAAGATTTAAGTTGCATATGTGACTCATATTTGTGGCTTGCATTAAATTTGTCTTGGACAGAGCTATATAAACAGAGAAATAGGATTCTAGAACAAATTATGGGAATGAAATGGGACTAATTAAATTTTCTAGCTTATGGGAAGCACACATTAGGATGAAACTGCCTGGTTCAAATAATATTGAATTCAATAGACAAAATCATAGTCAATCCAATATTTAACAGCATTAAAATAGTTAGCTATTATTTGGACTGTATTCTTTTTAGATGACATTACCAGAAGCTCTTTCCACTGGTTTTCATTCTGTGGTTTTTACACATCATAGCCTTATCCCCAAGCAGTCATCTCACAATTATGTGCCCTGATCAAAAAAGAATATGAAAGTGAAAAGATTATAAAAGTAAAATATGCTATAGAGAGAGTCATAAATATAGAAGGCAATATTTTGCAATGGTGATCTTCACACACTTAAAATCTCTTCACCCCACTGCTTTATGTTAAGTCCTTCACTATTCTCTCTGTTGCTTATACAATAAAGCCCAAGGTCTTTCACAAGGTATCTTAAGTTTTCTCATAACCTAGTTCACTCTTTTTGTTGTTGTTGTTTTTACATGGGCAGGCACCGGGAATCGAACCCGGGTCCTCTGGCATCGTAGGCAAGCATTCCTGCCTGCTGAGCCACCATGGCCCACCCACCTAATTCATTCTTAATTGTTTAGACATACCTTTCCAATGTCCGTCTCTCCTACTAGGCTCTATCCATGCTACAACAATGAATTTCTTCTGTATCTTTATGCGTACTGTTATTTCTGTCCTGCGTGCCTTTCCTGCTACAACTTTACCTACCTTTGCTCACCTTTTTATTTTTTTCACCAACTCCTACTTGTATTTCAAGGTGCTGTTAGTAACTGTCTATAAAAATTTTGCACCATTCTCAGGCACTTCTAATCAAAGAAATATGTCCATACTTTGGACAGCCCTGGCTTCCTGTGGCCACAGATAACATAGAACTTCTCACACAAAATTGCAAAAATCTTATTTTAACTTAAAATTCCCTACAGTATAAAATATTTATGTGCTTGTGTGTTCGTGAGCATGTGAGTCGCTATTTAGACATTTCTCTCAACTCAAAACAGAAACATTTCCTTCACCCCAGCAGGCTCCATTCTGCCACCTTCTAAGCGATACTTCCTCCCAAATTAAACCACTTTTCTAGTCCAACCTCTATCACTATAATTAAGTTTTGTCTGTCTTTGAACTTCATATAAATAAAATTATGTAAAAATTTTTTATGTAAAAAAAAATGTTCAATTTTGTTTCTGGCTCTTTTTACTTTTTGTTGAGCATTCACATTTTGGTATCGGCTCAAATTTATTTTTATGTACGGTATTAGAAAAGGGCTGAGGTCCATAGATTTGACATACTGTGATCCAGTTGACCTCCCATTATCACTACCACTATTGAAAATTTATCCCTTCTCTGCTGAATTGCAGCTATATTTCTTTGATAAATCAAGTGATCATATATATCTGAAATAGGGTCTCCCTCTTTGGGCCATTTCAGTTGTATTTTGTGGTCATCATTTCCATAAATCTCTGGTATCTTTAATATGATTTTGGTAATTTATCTGGATTTTCCAGTTGTTCCATGAGGAAGAGTGAACCACCTTAGCCTCTTTCCTCCCTACCAAGAAGCAGAAGTAGTAACTGTCTTTTATTTCTATATATTTCACACAAAGCAACTTAACTGCATTCTCATTGAAAACAGATACTTTATTTTGTTTGGCATACAGAAGACATTTACGAAAATTTGATAGATGAATAATTGACTTTATCAACAAATAAATCAATGGGTGGCTTATTTGAATAGAGCACTGGTTGTGCTCCAGAATGGAACTGTTTTGAATTCTATACACTTTATAGGAATGATTTAGATTTTGAACAATTATTTAGCCACATGTAGCCTCACATTCCCAACAGTATTATTACCTTGTTAAGTAATTGTGTGGATTGAATGAGATCATTGCATGTGATTTAACCTACAGCTTGGCACATCATTGGTAGTTGTTCTATATGCCACTCACTGAACTTCCCACAAGACATTAGCGTCTTGACAGTATCTTTTCAATTGGCAATCATGTGATCCAATGATTTTCTATAATATTCAGAAAATTTCTTAAGCTTGCGATTTCAAAAACATAACAAATGGGATTAATACACAATGAATAAATCTATTTTACTAAAGGTAACATAAACTAGATAGTTAACCTAATCAATTGTTTATAGGAAGCACATCATAAATAATACAAAGTGTGATGTCGGTTTGATTTACCACACTTTCCACGTCATAAACTGGAGAAAAATCAACGCAACTGTGACCGAGGAACCTATTTCTATTCTTGTCTGGTGTGGGTCTATTTCTTCCTACATTGCCCATCACTCTTTATTCACACACCCTGCCTCATGCCACCTCTGACAAAGCAGTCATTCCTGTTAGAGTTTTGTTATTGATTAATGTGAATCCTCAGTCTCTCTATTGTTCTCTACTTAAACATTTCCAGTGCAGAGATTGCATCAACTAGTTACTCAGTCCTCCTCCCACTCTGACACAGACGTGTCCACATTTTCAATTAACTGGTAATTGCTGGCTGCAGAGTAGTGGCTGGATACCAGCGAGCATTCCGGCGGCGGAGACAGTGGTCTTTAGGTCCCACTCTAAACAGTACGACTTCGGACAAGTAAAATGACCTATATGTGCGTTAGTTTCTTCATCTGAAACGGCGGAATAAAAATAGTCCCGAAAAAAAAATTTAAAAAAATAGTCCCGAGCTTATGGGACTAATGTGAATTTTAATTTATGTAAAGTGCTTACAACAATGCCTGGAACTCTGTAGGTGCTCAGTAGATGTCTACTATTATTTTTGCTCCAGAATTGGATTTCTGTTATGTCCAACATTTCTTTCTGTGTCCCAGCAATGCTATAGCTTGCTGAGCGCTGCTGAGTGAATCGTGAATTTTATATAAAATTTGCTCTTATGAAGGAAGGGTGCCGTTTCCAGGATGACTACATACAGGAAAGTACACCCCCAGTAGGCATAATTCATGATTTAGTTTCCATTATCAGAGATGTCTGCCTCTTCCACCCTTGGATTCTGCTGTTTAACCATTTCATTTACATTGTTATAGATGACAAGAATTTAACTAAACTGAAGAAACATTTAATTCATAATGTATGTTTTCAGTGTGATTTGTCCAAAGTCACACAGTTCAGAATGGAGTTTAAATAAATCATCTCGATTGAGTTATCTGATTATTATGATTTATAGCAGTATGGGCACAAGCGGCATTTTTTTTTTTAGTTTCTGCTGAAATAAATTTGGTCACCAGGCTTATAATAAAAAGTGTATTATAATAAACAAGTTTATAATAAAAAAGATAAAATCAAGATTGAGGTATTTTTCAAGTTTAGCTTGATTTTAAAATTTTGCAACAGGGAGCTATAGCTGTGATTTCTGTCATGATCTGTCATTTTTACATGGAATGGCAGAATTTGTACTTTTGCATTGTTTGCAGGCTCACCAAAATTGATTTTTGCTTATGATTGGAATTGATTTACAATCCATTCTTGCATTACCATTTCTATAAAAGGGTATACTAGTCTGCTGTCACTCTGCAGTCTGTTGCCACAAAATATAGGCATTACTCTGAGACATAAATCTTCATTTTCAGTGGTATAATGGGATATAGATGGGTAATCTAAATTTTTAAGATGAAACAGCAAGTAAAAACCTATTCCACAAAATGTCATAACAGGCTATATACCTGACAAAGAACTCTTAGGGAATCCCCTTCTTCACTGTAGCACCTGTGATGGTAATCATTTTTAAATGATTAGCACCACCGAAAAGAGTTCTGCAAATACTTTATGTAAAGTAGTCAAATATAAATCCTTGTCTTGTTTTGTCATCAGATGAATGAAAGTTTATCTGCTGCTCTTTATGATGTCTAAGGAAATTCTATGCACTTCATCAATGTAAAAGAGTTTCTATCCTTGAAGGCTGGCCCTGAATTACTCAGCTCTGATTCATTTGTTTCATTTGTTCTTTAAGAGCAATGAGATATAAATAAACGTAAATGACATGTATTTTTTAAACCAGTGATTTTAAAATCTCCTCATTAATTATGGCAATATTCTGTTGTTAATGAATTTGAATCAACATGGAAATGTGGCATTTTCCCCTCTCAAAATAATTCTAGAGAGCTACTAAGTTTTTATGTCTATAAATTGAGAAGAACTAAATTATTTCCATTGGGTTGAGTTCACTACCTTTTTGTCATTTTGAAAAATGGAATGGGCAATAAAGATGATGTGTCTATTTATCTAATCTACAGATCTGGCCTCAGGCACTTCATCAGAAAATGCTCCTATGGCACCCACAGTAGCAGAAGTTGCTTCTGAATGTGCTTGCACAACTTAACCATGGTCACAACCTCACCCCTCTAAGGAGCATCCACAACTTTCATTAAAAAAGAAAATAACAAATAACATTCTACACTTAAGTATGCATACATTTGAGTTTAAACAGTTCCTATATTCAACCTTATTTTGATTCTAACCACATAGGCTAATACTTCAATCTTTAACCATATTTCATAGGGTAACTAATTCTCCTATTAATATCAAAATGCCCTCCTTAGGGACCTAAGACTCCGTTTTTGTGGTTGTTGTTGGCGTGAGCAGGCTCCGGGAATTGAACCCATGTCCCTGGCATGGCAAGCAAGAGTTCTCCCATTGAGCCACCATTGCAGCACTCCTAAGACTCCTTTTTGTCATCAGTGATCACCTGCTTGGCTGGAACTCAAATTCTGAACTGTCTTCCACCATATTTCTCTTCTGGAGATTTGGATTTTGCTTACAATTTGATTTCTCCCCTCAACTCTCAATACTCCCCAGTGGCAGATTTCTTGCTCTTGGTGGAGAAATCAATGTAAGACAATTTATCACCCACAAAGCTCTCAAATATTGAACTGACAATGAAATTGCCAGCTACCTAGCCCTGCTTATTTACCTGGCTTTCATATTACAGCTCCCTGTGCCGAACCACCTGGCTGTGCCCCTGAAGTTGGGTTTGTTATTTCAGGTCTGATCCCAGAGGCAGAGTACACTTTGGTCTATGACCATTCCCTCTCTTGAATGGAGTTGCACTGATATGAATTCCTTACATACACCATGCTTAAATAAGTTTGATGACATAAGTCATAGGAAGAACACATTTGGGATGAACTTGAAATTAGTAACTTCAACATATATTTTATGCACAGAGAAAGTAGGATTTCCCCAAACATAAATCGCATGCATTGTGTCATATTATGACATACTACATTATTTTTATTTACATCACTATTAAAAATGGCATGCAAATATAATAATTAGCTGTATGCGACTAGTAACAGCTAATAGTAATTAATAGCAACTGATAATATCTAACCAACAACATCCAAAAACATGGATGGTTACCATGTTTGTGTGTGTAGCTACATAAAATTATTATGGCTGTTTTTATGTTACTGTCAGTGAAATCTTTAAGTCCTTTGCAAATCTGTACTTTTAGCAAAGCCTCCATCTATCTAGTCTAATTTAGATACAAATCTCATTTTGATCCTTTCAAATCTTCTTTAACCTTCACAATGTAATTAGTTTCCTCTTAATATAGCCCATAAGATTTTTTAACACTTTATATTGCTTATTAGTCATAAAAAATAGCCATTTTAAATATAAATTTGGTAATAATAGTATAATCTTATTTGACTTTCGTATATTTATGAGTGAAGCCCTTGAAATGCTGTTATATATGAGGAAGCTGTAAAATTAGAGAGACAGAATTACGGGTCCTACGTCACCAATTCAGACAGCAAAGGCCATCCTCTTCTGGCTACCCTGTCCCTTTTCTCATGGTCCTGGGTACTTTGTACCTTCTTTATCCTCCTCTATATCTATCACGTATAGTTACAGAATGACAATTGCTACAAATCTCTTTAAGAGTTCATCTGGTTATTTAAAAATGAGAGAGCATGATGGTGGTATTATGCTACCAGCCAGACAATACAAACAGAAAGAGTCAAACTTGTACTTCCAAAGTATCATTTGCCTTTCTTAGTGCCTCTTTTAAACATCAGCATATTTTGGGGCCCCCCCATTTGACCAAATACCCCCAGTATTTAAAGAATGAGACTAGATCTGGCTAAAAGCAATAAATATTCCATCATACCTTTAAATAAGCAATTATTGTATTAATTTATGTGGAACAAAATTTTCTGTATTAATATTGAATTGTATATATTATAACATTATAAATTTATGATTCTACATATATTGTAAGTGTATTATAAGGTACTCATTTTAATATATATAATGACATATTGCATGAATATATTGTATAAAAGCTACAAACTAGACATTTGCATATTTAACATGTATGAATAGGTCTAATTTTTTTTTCTTTTACCATCAATGCTAGTTTTGCATGCCACTAAATATATCCTTATTATTTCCTTTTGCTCTCATCCATCCACTTCCTCAGCACACACATACATGCATGCACACACACACATACACGAGCAAGGGCAAGCCATAAGTACATTTTCTTTAAAACTTAACTAACCAATTGGCTAAGTTGCAGGTGTGCTTTCTCTAAAGATTTATACGTTTCTCTCTACTCAAGTTCACATGATTTATATACATAAGTTTGTGTTAAAGGTGTTTAACCTGATTTATGTACATACATTTGTGTTCAACCTGCCCTAAAAAAGAAAACTCTGACTTAAATTGGCTTAAAGATTTATAAAACTTATGATCTCAAAAACAGTAGATTGAAAGTTATTCAGTGGCTCAAAGATGTCATCACCTGTTTATCTTTCATTCTGCTTTTCCCTAGAGTTGGCTTGTCTCATGATTGAAAGAAGATTGCAGCAGTTTCTGATATTAAAGCAGCTAATGGTAACATCTACAGGTGGAAAAAGAGACGTTTTCATGCAATAGTTCACTGAATATCTTGAAGAGAGAAATCTATCATAGCAGCCCTCCACCTCACCTCTCATGGCATCTCTTTGGCCAGAGCTCAGTTTCACAAGGAAGGGAACTGCTGTGATTGAACTCAGGCCATTCAGAATTCACTTTTAGAACTAGGATAAGGTCATATTCTCCTGAATCACATAGGGGAAATGAAACCCAAACAAAATGGGGCTCTGTCACGGAGTAAGAATTGCAAAATAGAGATATTATTTATACTGTTATAGTTAATTGACTTTTGGGGGGATGGGTATTGTTTGAAAAGGAATTAATAGAAAAAAATTATTCTAGAATCTTTTCTTATCCAACTGCCCCTTTATTAACTCACTTCATTCTTGATGATGGTCAAAAGCCATTATGAAGGGTTATTCTCAACACTTTCATTGTTCATTCCTCAATATCCATCGATTCTTTGTGGTAGCCATGTAGAGCCTGTACCATCTGACTAAGGTCATCCAGTTTATTATAGGAAAGGATTTGCAGAGCTCAATCACAAGGTGGTGGTTCATTTTTGCTAGTCTTGAGTCTATTTTACCATTCATTACTTATGTAGCTAGAGATTGATTTAATTTAATTCGACTACAAAACCACTTAAGGTCTTTAATAGCTTGCTGCTATTAACAACAGCTTAAACTGCTGGTTGCTTTTGTTGAGTCTAAAGACTTCTTCAGATTGATAAACTAAGGGTATGCAAGATGATCAACATCCCCATATCATTCAATACAATAGCAGGACTCAACACGATTGAAATAGGGAAGATACAGGAGAGATAACAGAAGCAGATCATCTTGTGGTGTAGAGTATGCTAATTAGGAAGGAAGAAGGTGGGGGCTATAAAAGTCAGTTTCTACAAGGCTGTATTTAACCTGGGTTTATTTGCAGTTTGTACAGTGTACTAGGCTACAAAAGTCTGCAGTCCTGCATTCGGGAACAGTAAAGCAAGGCAATCTTGAATACTAAAATGAATCACAGCTTTCCAGAAGATAAAGAGTCAGACGAGGGATACCTAGACTCTGATCCTAAGAACACATATGCAGAACAAATTCAAAACAAATCTGATAAAAACAAAAGATCTGAAATTAGATCAAAGTTGCATCCCAGGAAACAGAGTTTCAGTTCTAGCTAAAATAAAAGAAACACTAATCAGAAAATAAAAACAGAATCCAGAATCTCTAAAGCTTAACATTTATAATGTCCAGGAAACAGTCCAAAAGTACTCAACATTGAAAGAACTAAGGAAATGAAGCATATTCTAGAGAGAAAAGAAAATCAATTGAGTTCAGCCAAAAAGTGAGCCAGATTTTGGAACTAACAAGTGTTTTAAAGGAGCTAATATAATTATCCCCAACCAGATAAAACAAAATATGTTTTCAATAAGTGAAAATCTCAGCAGAAAAACTGGAAATTTCAGTAGAGAAATATAAGCAATGAAAAAGAATCAAGTAGGAATTCTACAATTGAAAAATACAACTTCAAAAATCAACAACAAAAAAATCACTTGGTAGACTTTAGAGCTCAAAGGACACGACAGAGGTCATAGTCAGTGTACCTACAGACAGACTAGTATAAGTCATATAAGCTTAAGAACAGAGAAAAACATTTAAGGGAGAAAAAAAATAAAAGCAGATCTCCGAGGGCCTGTTAGAAAATATCAAATTGTGGTTTATATGTGTGATTGGAATGCCAGAAAGTGAGAAGAAAGGAAAAGAAAAAAATATATTTGAAGCAATATTGGACCAAAATTCCCCAAATTTAATGAACATTTGATGAAAGACAGAAATTTGCAGATACAAGATGCTAAAAAAAACTAAGAAAAAAAATCCAATAAAACCATGCCAAAACACATAAGAATCATACAGTTGAAACTGGAAGATCAAATACAAATCTTGAAAAGGAAAAGAGTAAAATAATATTTTATATATTTTGGAACAATAATTTGATTAATGGCATAACTCTCATCAGAAGTCATAAAGGTAAGAATAGAAGGGAACCATAGTTTTAAATTCCTGGAAGAAAAAAAGAAACAAAAAAATAAATATGAAGCCAAAAAAAAAAAGTCAATCCAACATTGTAAATCTAGTAAAAATGCCCTTCAAGAATGGAAACATAATAAAAACATTTTTAGATAAAAGAAGACTAAAAGAATTTTTTGCTAGGTGACCTACACTACAAGAAAAGTTCTACAGAATGAAGCCACATGATGTCAGATAGAACATGGGTCTTCAGAAAAGAATAAAAGCATCAGAAGTGATAAAAATATGGATAGATGCAAGAAGTATATCTTTTCCTTTTTCAATTTTTTTTTCTCATTTACCTGGCAAAGAACATATAAGTGTTTACAACAAAGAATAGAACTCATACTGTTTATAATCTATATAGAAGTAATGCTTATAACAACTATATCATAAGAACAAAGGGATATATGGACCTATATGTTATAAGATTTATATATATTATTGTGAAATAATATATAATAATCTTAAGGGAACTGTGAAAAGTAATGAAGAATATTATAATCAACTTAAAACAAGGCAAAGACTAAAGTGTCAATAGGAAAATTAAAATCAAATTGTAGATAAAATCCAAATAAAATAACAGGAAAGGAAGAACAGAGGAACAAAAAAAAATAGAAAGCACAAGTAGAAAAATATATTAGCTATATATCCACATATATCTATAATTACACTAATGGTTAAAGAACCTATCAATTAAAAGCAGAAATTAACATAATGAATAAAAACCCCAACTATATGTTTTCTACAAAGACACACTTTAAATGTAAAGAAACAGACAGCTTGAAAGCAAATGAATGAAGAAAGATACACCATGTCATCAACTTCTCAGACCAATGTTTTTCCTTTCCTAAGCACAGAAACAGCTAGTTTACAGAGTTAGGAGATATATATGTATTTTTGTAGAATATATGTATATCGGATAGATATGTATATATGTATATTTATATAAAATAGTGATTTAAATGCATATATAATCATATTTTTATATAAGTATTTAAGTCGTTAGTTCATCTTACTGCTTCAAATTCCAATCCAATATAACAAAAACAGGTGTACCCTCTTCTCCCCCCAGCCCCGTCCTTTCCCCATTCCTTTTCACACAGCAAAATCTCCAGGTCTCAAAGCAGCAATGTATTTATTTGCTTAAAAAATCCTATCCAACATACACATAAAAATTTGTTTAGAGTACTAGGTAACAAGAAAGATAGAAAGTTTAAGATTTTTTTCTGGTTTGTATCTATTCTGAACTTGCATTATGAAATTACTTGGAACGGTTTTCATGGTTCCATGTATGGTTATGTTATCAATTGGATATGGAGTTACTTTCATTTTGTTTGTTTGCCTTAAATTAATTTTGTTACCGCCTTGGTTGATTATTTTTATTTTGAAACTAGATTAGGTTTTAGCCTGGTTCTAGAATACAAAAATCACACAAGGAGGATAAGCTTGTGTGTGTGCACATGCGCACACGCACAAAGACACAAATGTGCACACCTGCCAGACACACACTACTGAAAATCTTTCATCAGTTCTAAGAGATATATTTTTATTAATAGCTGCACATTACGTATTTCACAGAAGTAAAATACTTTAACCAACCATTTTTATGCCTGGGTTGTTTCCAATATTCTGCAACTACAATTAATGCCTCAATGAACAATATTGTGATCATTAGCATATATTAACATTTCTCTTGGGTGAATATATAGGAATGGACTTAGGTAAATATATAAGAGGTTATAACATATACGTATTTTTAAAGTAAAAGAATTTACTAGTTTTGAGAAACAGTTGTGCCATTTGATACTCATGCTATTATGTTTATGGTTACAAATGTATCCTGATGGTAAATTCCTAGAAGTAGGATTGGTGGGTTGAAGAAAAATTTTTCTGCTGTTGTTTAGCTTTATCCATAACCATATTTTTTTCTTTCCTTTATCTATTTCATTTAAATAAAACTCATGTGTGATAAAATGTACAGATTTTGTTTAGTTAAGTGATTTAAAAAAGTTATATTGCACTTTCCAATACAGAATATAAACCATCCCCATCAATTAGAAATTCATCTCTTGTGCCATTTTCTAGTACATTTATCCCTTTCCAGGGGCAATTTTTCTCAGACTTCACTTAGCGTAATGATTTTCACATATATCTATGTTAGTGTGTGTATTAATAATGTATTCATTTTCTCCCAACATGTTATTATTGGAAATCATCTGTTGTTAGGAATATCAGTAATTTATTCATTTCCATTGCTCACTAGTAGTTCATTACATTAATATTGCACAATTTATTTATTCATTTTCTAATTGCTGAACAGTTGTACTCTGTCCAATATTTGGCTACTATAAATAAAGCTAGTATGAGCATTCTTACTGAGAGTTTCTGAGTGCATATATTAGTATTTCTTTTGGCCAAATATACAGAAATGGACTTAGGCAATTATGTAGGAGGAGTCATAATGTATATGTGTTTTTAATTTATAAGAAATTGCTAGTTTTGAGAAATAGTTGTGCCACTTGATACTCATGCTCAAGTGTATGGGTTTTCCAGATTATTTCCTATGTTTTTACCTCATTTGATAATGCCTGTCTTGGATTTGAGTGTATTTTATTTTGAATTCCCCTAAGAACTAAGGGAGAGCTCCTTATTCATAAGCCAATTTTTTTTTCTTGGGCAGGCACTGGGAATCAAACTCAGGGCTCCAGCATGGCAGGCAAGAATTCTGCCACTGAGCCACTGTTGCACCACCTTTCATAAACCTGTTTTTACAAAACTTTTTTATTTTGAAAAAATTTCAAAATTACCAGTCAATTGCATAAATAATACAAAACAAATGCAAAGAACCCCAATATACTCTTTACCCAGATATGCAGATTAACCAAGTTTTACCTATAGCTGCATTTGTTATAGCATTCTATCTGTCCATCTGTCTTTCTATCTATTTTCTGCCTAATTTTTTCTAAATAATTCAGAGTAGGTTGCATACATCATATTCCTTGAATGCTTAATACCTCGTTGTGTATTTCCTAAGAACAACCATATTCAATTGTCCCACTAATGTCCTTTTGTTATCATTAGTAGATCCAGTCCAGGATCAATTATTGCATTTAATTGTCACTGTCTCCTTAGTCTCTTTTGCTAAAATTGTGGAAACTACCTACAACCACTCCCAATTCAGTGGGATTCATCACATTTACAATGTTCTGGCTAATCTCATCACCATGCATTAGCAAAACTTTTCCATTATCTTAAATACAAACCCTAGGCCCTTTACACACTAACACCCCATTTACCCTCTTCCCCAACCCCTCCCCCCAGTGACCTCTACTCTACTTTCTGACTTCATGATTTTGCATATTCTAGTTATTTCATATAAGTGGAGTCATAGAATGTCTGCCCTTTTGTGTGTGACTTATTTCACTTAAAATAGTTTCTTCAGGGTTCACACATGTTGTTGTATGTATCAGACCTTCATTTCTTTTAGTACCAAATAATCCACTGTATGGATGTGCCACATTTGTTTATCCATTTACTTCTGATGGACATTTGGGCAGCTTCCACATTTGGGCTATTAAGAATAATGCTGCTGTGAATACCGTTTGAGTCTCTGCTTTCAATTTTTTTGAGTCTATACCTAGAAGTGGAATTTCAGGGTCATACGGTAGTTCTATGTTTAACCTTTTGAGGAACTGCCAAGCACAGTAGATGTACCATTTTGCATTCCCACCAAAAATGCACTAAGGTCACTTTCTCAACATTCTTTCCAATACTTGCTATTTCCTTTTATTTTTAAAATAATAATAGCCATTCTGGCAGCTGTGAAGTTGTATCTCATTGTGGTTTTGATTCACATCATTTTCCTAATTGGTAATGATGCTGAGAAGCTTTCACATCCTTATTAGTCATTTGTACATCTTCTTTGGAGAAATATCTAGTCAAATCCTTTGCCCATTTTTTAAATTGGATTATTTGTCTTTTGGTTGTTTTGTTGTAGTAGTATTCTTTTTGTGTTTTCTGTATATTAAACCCTTATCAGATATATGGTTTCCAAACATTTTCTCCCATTCTTTTGGTAGTTATTTTACTTCCTTGTTAATGTCTTATGATACAGAAAGGTTTATAATTTTGGTGAAGTTCAATTTATCTTATTTTTCTTTTGTTACTCATATTTTTGGTGTGAAATCTACAAATCTGTTGACTCATACAAGTTTCTGAAGATATTTCCCTATGTTTTCTTCTAAACATTTTATAATTGTGGCTCATATTTAGGCTGTTGATGTTCTTTGAGTAATGTTTGTATATGGAGTGAGCTATGGGTCTATCTTCATTCTTTTGCATGTGGATACCTAGTTTTCCCAGCAAATTTGTGGAAGAGACTATTCTTTCACATTGAGTGAACTTGGCACCCCTCTCAAAAATCAATTGGTCTTAGATACATAATTTATCTCTGAATTTTCAATCCCATTCCGTTGTTCTATATGCCCATCCTTGTGATAGGACCACACTCTTTTGATTATTGTCGTTTTGTAATAAGTATTAAAATTGTTAAGTGTGAGATCTCCAATTTTGTTCTTCTTTTTAATCATAGCTTTTAATAGTCAGGGTCCTTTGTCCCTCCATATGATTTTGATGATTAGCTTTCCATTTCTGGAAAAGAAGACTGTTGTAATTTTAATAAGGGTTGCAATGAATCTGAGTATTATGAGTACTCACTATTGACATCTTAATGGCATTTTTTTTTTCAATCAATAGGCATAGAATATCTTTCCATTTAGTTAGGTAGGCTTTAAATACTTTCAGCATTAATTTAAAGTTCTTTGAATACATGTCCTTTACATCTCTGGTTAAATTTATTCCTATGTATTTTATTCTTTCATTGCTATCATCAATGGAATTGTTCCATTGTTATAATTTTCAGTTATAATTTATTAACTTTAATAGCTTTTTGTGTACTTTTCAGGATTTTCTGTATATAGGATTGTGTCATCTGCAACGAGAAGCTTTACCTCTTCATTTCCAATTTTGTTGCCTTTTATTTCTTTTTCTTGCTTTAACTAACACTTCCAGTTCAACAGCAGTGCTGAAAGCAGACATCCTTATGATATCCCTGATCAGGAAAGTTTTCAGTTTTTCAACATTGAGTATGATGTTAGCTGGATGTTTCCATATATGTTGTTCTAGGTTCCTAGCTGCTAGAATGCAACATACCAGAAATAGAATGGCTTTTTAAGAAAGGGATTTAATAAGTTGCAAGTAACAGTTTTTAGGCTGTGGAAATGTCCCAATTATATAAGAAAGTGTATACAAATGTCTAATCTAAAGCATTCAGGGGAAGATACCTTGATTCAAGAAGGCCCATGAAATTCAGGGTTCTCTCTCAAGTGGAAAGGCACATAGCAAACTCAGTCAGAGTTTCTCTCTCATCTAGAAAGGCACATGGAAAACATGGCATCATCTGCTAGCTTCCTCTTCAGCTCCTTGGGAGGTGTTTTCCTTCTTCATCTCCAAAAGTCACTGGCTGGTGGACTCTCTGTTTCGTGGTTCTGTGGCATTCTGAAGCTTTCTCCAAAATCCTTCTTTTATAGGATTCCAGTGAACTAATCAAGACCCATGTGAAATGGGTGGAGACTTACCTCCACTTAATCAAGTTTAATACCCACACCTGATTGAGTCACATCTCCATGGAGATAATCTAATTAATTTTTCCAGCATACAGTTCTGAATAGGGATTAGAAGAAACAGCTGTCTTTACAAAATGAGATTAGGGTTAAAATATGGCTTTTCTAGTGTACATAAACCCTTTCAAACTGGCACATATGCCTTTTAGCATGTTGAGGAAGTTGCCTTTCATACCCAGTTTTCTGAATGTTTTTATCGAGAAAGGGTGTTGGGTTTTGTTGTCTTTTCTGCACCAATAGAAATGATATTTTTAAAAATCTTCTTCTCATTAATATGGTATATTACATTGATTGGCATTCTTATGTTGAACCACATGTGCAAGCCTGGAATGAATCCCATTTGATCATGGTATATAATCATTTTAATGTGCTGTTGAATTCAGTTTGTTTGCATGATCTTGAGGATATTTGTGTCTATATTAATAAGAGATATTGGTCTATAATTTTCTTTTCTTGTGATATCTTTATCTGGCTTTAGCATTAGGGTAATGCTGGTCTCATAGAATGAGTTAGAACTTATTCCTCTTCAATTTTTTGGAGAAGTTTAAGAAGGAATAGTGTTAATCCTTCTTTGAATGTTTTGTAAAATTTGACAGTGAAGTCATCTGGTCCTGGACATTTTTAGGGGGAAAGTATATTTTATTTAGTTTCTTTACTTGTTATTGTTCTGTTGAGATCTACTATTTCTTCTCGAGTCAGTTCAGCTTATTTGTGTGTTTCTAGGAATCTGTCCTTAATCTAGGTTGTCCAATTTTTTGCCATACAATTATCCGTAGCAATTCTTCATAATCCTTTTTATTTCTGTAAGATTAGTAGTAATATTCTGATTTTTGTTATTTGCATGCTAACTCTTTTTTTCTTTTTCAGTCTAGCTAAATGTCCATTTTATTGATTTTTTTTAAGAACAAACACTTTGTTTCATTGATTCTTTCAATCATTATCCTATTCTTTAATTTTTTTTAATCCCTGCTCCATTCTTTATTATTTCTTCCCTTTTTCTCAGTTTTTAGTTTGCTTTTCTTTTTGTAGTTCCAATTCTACTGACTTTTTTCCTGCATGGTTTATAATGAGAAATCAGCGCTTGATCTTACTGAGGTTCCTTCGTACATGACATTGCTTCTGGATTCTCGCTTAATATTTGACATCTGACAGTTTGATTATAATGTGTCACAGTGTGGGTCTAATTGAGTCTATCCTGTTTGGAGTTTTTTGAGCTTCTTGGATGTGTGTATTCTTATTTTTCATAAATATGGTAAGTTTCAGTCATTATTTGAGTATTTCTGCCTCTTTCTCTCTTGCTTCTCCTTCTGAGACTCCAATAAGACATATTGGTATGCTTGATTGTACCCCACACATCTCTCAGGCTTTGTTCACTTTCCTTCCTATTTATTTTCTTTCTGATCCTCAAACTGAGCATTTTCAACTCTCTTATTTAAAAAACAAAAGCACTGATTCTTTCTTCTGGGAGTTCCAATATGGTACTGAATGCTGTATTGTTCAGGGTTCTCCAGGAAAACAGAACTGTATTATTATAGAGATTTATTATATTATAGGGTTATTATTCTGACAGATTATAATATGTAAACCCATTATAAATAGAGCGCATACAAATATTCACATATCATAGGATTTATTATAGGTATTACCTCACATAGTTGGGGGAATGGGCAAGTCCAAATTCCATAGAGCAGGCTGCAAGTTGGTAACTCAAATGAAGGTTTTAGATGAATTATGCAGGAGAAGCTGGCTGACTGAAGTAGAGGTGGAAATTCTTCCCTCTGACTGCTGAAATCACCAGTTCTCCCTTTAAGGCCTTCAACTGATTGAATGAGAGTTCTCTCATTGTTAAAGTTAACAACTCCTTAGTTGACTGTAGATGAAATCAGCCATAGATGCAGTAAAATTACTGATGATTTAAATCCATGAAATGTCTTCACAGTAACAATCACGCACGTGCTTGCTTGACCAAACAACTGGACATCATAACCTAGCCAAGTTGCCATGCAAGTTTAACCATCACAAACCCCTCTATTGATTTTTTTATTTCTGTTACTTTCATTTTCTATTTCATTTTTGGTTCCTTTTTATGATTTCTATCTCTTTGTTAATATTTTTTTTGTTAATCTGACATTTTTCTTATATTCTTTAATTATTTTATTGTGTTTTCCTGCAACTCTTTGAGCATATTTAGGACACATTTTTTTAAGTCTTTGCCATATATAGCCAAGGTCTGGTCCTCTTTTTTTTGATATTTCCTAATGCTTTACCTTGTTTCTTTACATGGGCCGGTGTTTCCTGATTTTTTTCACACAGTTTAATTTTTTGATGTACTCTGTACATTTTTATATTTTAATGTGTTATCTTTGGAGATTAGTCACTATTTTAGTTTTATTTGGTGCTGAAGCGAATAACATGCAATGGGTTGGCTTAATCAAATTAATTTGGGGGGGTCATGGTTTTGAGGCTAGGAGAAATCCAAAACCAAGATGTATTAAAGGCAATGCTTTCTCTCAGAAGACTATGGTTTTCTGGGACTTGTTGCCAGCAATCCTTGGCTTCCTTGTCATATGGCAATGCACTTAGTGGCCTCTCCTGGCTTCTGCCTTCTTTTTCAGCTTCCATTGGTTTTCAGCTTCTTGTTGCCCCATTGGGTTTCCCCAATATTGTTTGAAATTCATTCTGCTTATAAGGACCTCTCATAATATGATTAAGAACCATTTTGAGTTAATCAGGCCATGTACACCTTAAATGAAATAACCTCATCAGAAGGTCCTATATATAATGAATTGACACCCATGGGAATTGATTAAGGTTAAGAACATGTTGTTCTGGGATGCATAGCTCCAAATTACTACGGTCTCTGGGACATCTGTTCCCCAAGCTTGTATCCATCTAGTGTTACGATAGAGATCAATGTCAGGAGCTGGCAAAAGATAAAAAGGAAAGAAGGAAGGAAGAGAGGGAGGGAGGAAGGAAGGAAGAAGGAAAGGAAAAGAAAAGAAGAGAAGAGAAAAATAAAAACAGGAAAAAACTTTCCCAGTTTTTCAGATTGACCTGGGCAAGTGTCTGATAATGCTTTTAAAGAACAACCTGAGGCAAGAGTGTAGGTCACCCCAGGTCTTTTCTGAGCATGTATGTCTTGTTCTGGCCATGTGCACATAACTCTGGGAAGTCCCCCATTTACACAGATCTGAATGACTCTATTCTTCTAGGAAATACTATTTCTTTCCACTCCTTGAAGTCACATGCTATGTCTCACAGTCAGCAATCATTTGCCCCAGATGACTGTGATTTGATTATCTCTGACAATACCCTTGTTGCCCAGACTTCTAGGTATCTCCAGGAACAGGGTAAGTGCTGGGACAGCAAGCCTGTCATCGGTGTTCTGATTCAGTCTTTCAGTCTTCCACCAGACAGACGGCATAGAAATACATACAATATGCACTCTAATATGTTCACAAGGTTACTCCAATTCCTCCAGAACCAGGGCCAGGGACCCTATGGATCTGTGGGTTGACTCTGCACTGAGCCAGGGAACGGATGGGAATAAAGCCAACAAGGACACCCTAAAATTTCCTACCAAGTTTAAATTGCTTTCTTATTGATTCAATGTCTCCAAGTTGCTGCAATTCACCTATGCTTTCCATAGCTCAGAAAAAGATGGTTTTTCCTTATTTTGCTTGTTCTTTAAACTATCTATAGGAGGACAGAATCCTAGGGTATCCCGTTCCTCCATCTTATTACTATCTTTTTTTTTATATATCTTCTTTTTTAAAACATACGTAAAAATTTTTTGCCCATTTTAATTGGGTAGTTTTCTTTCATTTTTGATATATAGGAGTGCATTATATAAAGCAGATGCAAATTTTTGTCAAATAAATGTAATGTGGGTGTTTTATCCAGTCTGTGGCATGTCCATTTATTTTCTTAATAGTGTCTTTTAATTCAGATGCTTACTTTGCCTCTGAAAGCCTGGTTTAGATATTTCCCTTGGAGTATTAAATAGTGCAAAGATCCTGGCAGATTTTCAGAGAAAAATAAGGGCAGGTGAGGGTACCCTGAGCACAGGTGCAGTCATGATTGATCCGGGAAATGCCAAGTCACTTACATTCAAGCTTCCATCATCTTGAAGTAAGTTCTGACTCCTCACAACAGCCCAAGAGACCCTCAGAATGACAGAGTAGTGTGAACAGATTTTTTTACTGTTGATTGCTAACTATCAACATATCAGCGTTAAAGCACTTCCTTTGGATTACTATATTATTGTGTTAATTGATTTTTGTAATCATGTGGTATATATTAGCAAAATAAACTGAATGACACAGAGGCATATTTTCTAGCAAACTGGTGTGCAGCAGTGAGCCATTGGGTTTCTTGAAATTAGCTTCAGCAATAGGAATGAGGTATCTATTTTTTTCATCACTAAACTTCTTCTTATATATAGCCCTGTTCATAGCTGAATTTGCCCTTTGTGTCTTCCACGCTGGACTACTGTGAGGGATTCTAATAAAGAGTTTTTTGAAGAGCTACTTATAACTTTCCAAAGTTGCAACCAGGGATGAGCACAGCAGAGAGCTTGTTAACTGCCTCTGATTGCTAACAATGTGTGCCCTGAGGGAACAGGGAGAAGTTCTGTCTCTGAATAATGCCTCCAGCTATGTAAACCTCCCAAGGTGCTTCATTTGGCATTAATGACTGAATCAAAACCCTTATTTACTGAAAATCCTCTTTAGTCACTTAAAGACGGTGAATTAAAAAAAAAACTTTTTAAAAATCTCTTATCATTTTCAATCTTTTATTCATTTTGGCTTGAAAATCAGAGTCAATTCAGCAGTAAAAATAAAGGTAGGTCTAAATATATTCTTTTATGAAAGTTTTTTTTTTTAATCACAGTGACTGATAGAAGTCTCTATATGTACGATGGATCAAAAAAAAGGTATACTATTAATACAATTAACCTTACATATTGATCTCTTTGAAGTGCATATTATATATATTATATGTATATATAATATGCACACACAGAGTTAGTGATAAAAATTATTGCCTCAAATGACAAAAATTAATGATGTTAGTTGTAATACTTTATGGTATAGCTGTCCCTTTGAAGCCATTTGAAATCATAGTGCACACACCATAAAGTTAAGTATTTATAGCCCATGTCTTGCTTATCCCTTCCTTGAATGAGGGGATGAATGCAAAAGTAGAGCTTTTCCCTAACAAATATTTTATAGGATTACCAAGAAAAAGCAACACACAGAATGGAGTTTTATCTCCACTCACATCCCTTACTCATACTCTGATACTAATGAGGATTGCAATGCTCAAAAGGTCAGCAACAAGACTCCAAAAAACAAGAAGCTAAGGACCTGGATGATAAAAAAAAAATGAAAAAGTGTTTCCAAATACTGACACTTTTACTTTAGGTAGGTACATATGAGCCATATTCTACCTGCTCAAAGATTGAGGTACAAGGTAACAAGACAATTTATTTTTCCAAATTCCTAAGTTTATGAATCTTTTTTATATTTCTGTAGTGAACAAAGTATCCTAGCCCAGTAATATACTACTATGCATATACAATATGCATATAAATAGTGCATCTCAGATGCTTTAAATTTGTAAAATGGATTCACATCTAGATGTCATTTAATCCATTTTACAACCCTGTGTTTTAGTTGTTATTTAATTCATAGTACCTACTACATCTGTAATTCTCAATTTTACACAAATAATAAGTTTCGAGTTATTGATTCAAATTTATTTTAAGCTGTATTTATAAAAACTTTATTTTTTATATAAATAAATTGCATTTATAATAGCCATTCAATAGCAGTGGTGAAAATTGGGTGTTCAACAGTTGAGATATTGGCAAAGAGAAAGTATCAAAGATAAATGAGTTAGGAGATAGAAGAACTGCTTATAAAATTGCAATTGAAAGGCAGGACAAATGGGCTGCAATTCTCACATCTTGTCTGGCAGAATTTAGCAACTAGGATTTCTGAGAAATGTGTATCTTTGAGCTATAGTAGATGGAAATATCCTGGTACTGGGCTAGATTCCCCAGGAATAAATATGAAGGAATGAAGAGGATGGGTAACTATGAATCTGGATGTCATAAGAATGTTTAGGGGCTCAGGATAGGTTTCAACTTAAATTGCTGAAATGTTAATTTATATATATATATATACACGTATCAGAAACCAATTGTATGAAAGCTGACCATTAAAAATTAGGAGCATAAGAAGCAAATAGAGATACTATAATTTTTGCAATTCTTACAATATTTGATGACTTCTTTTCCTCTTAGGCTCTGGATAATTTATGAAGCCCAGGCAATTAACACAACAGTGTCAAAGTACTTGATTGATAGAGGTGCTTAGGGTCCAGATAGTACTTGGGGAATGAGAGATGATGGAATTTCAGATATAATCATGTGAATGAGACACTCATATTGATATTTAGCCATTGTGGTAGTTTGAAGTTGTAGGTACCCCCAGAAAAACATGTTCTTCAATTTAATGCATTTCTGTGGGTATGAAACTATTGTTGATAAGGCATTTGGATGAGGGTACTTCAGTTAAGATGTGGCCCACATCAATCAGGAATATTGGAGTCCTTTAAAAGTGGAATGAAATTGAGGTAGACAATAAGCTACAAAGGGAGCAGCCAAGCTGAAATCCAACAGAACCCATAAGAGAAGGAGAGGCCGCCATGTGCCTTGACTAGGAATTGCAGGCCCCAGACTGCCTCAGTCTTCAAGAAGAAAGCATTGCCTTGATGATCCTTAATGTGAACATTTTCTCCAGCCCCAAACAGTGAGTGAATATATTCCCATTGTTTAGTACAATTCATTTCATGGCATTTGCTTGAACAGCTTGGGGAAAAACTAAAACGGCTGTCATCTATGGACTCCCAAAAAACGTCAAGAGAAAAATGCATTAAACAAATAAGATTGTGTTAGTTAGAGTTACTACAATAAGGGAGACTACAAGTTTTTTTCATAAAAAATGACCCCTGACCACAAATAAATTGCTTCATCTTGCACTCAACTGAAAAAAATGACAGCTTCTTCCAATCATGGGAGATTTGGGGGACCATCAAATTAAATTTGCATATTCATGAGTTCCAGTTTATATGTTGATCATAGAACCCTATCCTGCAAAAATTATGACTCATTCTACCAAAAGGTTGGCATCAGAGTTCATTGTGCTACCTACCATGGTCGAGGGAAGCACAGGACAGCAGCAGGAATGAGCTTGTAGGAACCTGGCTTTAGGGAATCTAGCTAATTTGGTATGAAGGAGGAGGAACTGACATCTTAATATTTTTAACCATTACTAAGTCTTTGTAAGGAGGCAGAGAGAGGTAAGAAGAGTGCTTCATATGTAGGCAAATTGAACTGCATTTAAACAGATTTTGGCCACATTAAAACAACATTTTATGATAGCCTCACACATTTCTGTAGATTTTGTTGCTGGAACCTAAAAACATATGAATGAACTTTACTGGAGACTATGATAATTGCATATCTGTATCAAGTACTTTGACTCTTCCATGTTAATTATGTAGGCATGGTATATTATCCAGAGCCTAGGGAGAAAAAAAAACTAATCAAATATTTTAACCATTGCAAAAGATGTGCCCTATATTTGCTTCATATGCCACTAAATGTATAATACCAGACTATTTTCTGACAAAAAATAAGTCCTGTATACATACTCTCAAAATTAAAAAAAATGAATGAATAGTAACTGTCAATATATTAATTTTGTATTGAATATATTGAACTTCGAAGCCTAGATTACTTGACTACATTATTTTCTCATCAATGTCCCATTCAGTGGTCAACATAAAAGGTTTTAATCAGAGCCTTTATATTATAAATAGAAAGCAAGACAGAAGTATTTTTATGATTATAACTAAGGAAAGATAGAGTAATTGTTCTGTAAAATTATGATTTTGTCAGAAAAATTGATTAAGAATTTGTGAATAACTGTCTCTCAGAATCAAACAAGAAGGGATTCCTACATTGGAATAAGGGTTGGAATAGATAAAATTTAATATCCTAAGACTTTCCAAGAGATAATTTAATGTAAGAATTAATTTAAAACCTCATTTGATACTTTTATGTGGCATTACACTTCAACGTACCATTTCAAGTATTTGAAAACCAGACAGCCACCAGGCAGCTAAAAATATTATGAAATAGGTAATTATATGAGGTATCTGGACTCTAATGCCAAGGTTTCCCCCAAATAATGTACTAAATAGTAGGTACTCAATTCTTAATACAATCTCAAGTAAAAAACAATTCAGACAGTGTCATAAATAATGTTTCTTCTAAGAAAACAGTTTTTTTAAATAACTTATTCACTCACTTCTCACAGGTCAAGCATAATTCAGACATAATTTCCCCAAAGTTCTTTATGCTCATAAAAAAATGTTTCTACGACTTATTCATTCATGTATTCATTCAACAAATTCAGACATAATTTCCATAAAGTTCTTTATTCTCATAAAACAAAGTTTCTATGACTTATTCCCTCATGTATTCATTCAACAAATATCTGTTTAAGGTCTTCATGAAGCCTTGGGATAGGAAGATGAGTAAACAAATTTTTTCTCCTCAAGGAGTTTACAGTTAGGAGATATAGACACAGAAACAATAATAATACAAGAAAATAAGATAGCTAAAAAGAAAAGTACTTGGAAAGATTAAAAAAAAGTAAGATGATTTCCACCTGGCGAGTGGAAGAGGGGTACTATTCAGAGGGCAGTTGATGGAGGAGTAAGCATTTGAGCAATGGTGAAGAAGGGTGGACTTTTTTTTTGTATGCTGCATAGTGGGGATCACATTTCATTCTTTTTCTATATGAGTATCCAGGTATTGCTACTTTTTTGGGGGGGGAGGGGTGTATGGGCTCGAATCAAATTGGAGTGTCCCACATGGCAGGTGAGAATTCTACCACTAAACTACCCTTGCACCCCAGAAGAGTGGACTTTGTATAAGCAGAGACAAATGCTGTGAGAAGAAGGCTTTCAGGAAATGGCAGGAAGACAGACAGAGCTGCAAGACCAGGGTTCTTGGGAGACTTGAAAGTCATGTAATATAACTAAAATAGGGTTCTTTTAAAATAAAACCAAAAAATTAAGACTGATCTACATTTTGGAGGGTCCTGAGAACCATGGACTTAATGCATAATCTGAAGCTGTTGAAGTATTTTAAACCAGAGAGAAAGTGACCAGATTTGTAAGTTAGGAAGTACACTTGTGATGGTGCATTGTTTTGTTGTTGTTGTCGTTATTGTTTATTTAAGAAAACAAGCAATACACTTGGAACCACCAAAAATGGATATCTTAGTTAGCTTAACCATAAGCATATTTAAATAAAGTATCCATATGGTGTATTGGTTTTAAAATATTTTTTGCTTACCTGTTCCCTAAAAGTATTGTGAAAAAATATGTAGCGCTTATCACAAAAGATGTTTTCTCAAAACCAGTATTTTGAATTGGAATCTTGAGAAGAGGAAGTAAGAATGAAGAACCAGCATGACATCTTAACAACAAGAGCTTTCTCAGGCAAGTCAGTTTTAGGAATGGGCCCTCATGGAAATAGAGGGTTTGGAAACTGATCCTTTTAAATTATCAGATTCCATGTTCTCCTTGGCAAAACTTTACCACCCCCAAGCACATGGTTGCAACATTACAAAGACTTCTGAGGGACAATGTAATGGAGAAAATTAAGACTGGAGACAGAGATGATTAAAATACTTTTACATTAGTCTGGGCAAAGGGCATTTAGGCCATGAAGTAAGTTGGTAGGAATGGGTCTTGGTTATTGCTGTGTAGCAAATCACCCCAAAATTCATTGGATTAAAACAGCAGCCATTTGTAATTCCTTTCAAATCAGCTAGGCAGTTCTGCTTAACTCGGTCAGGATCACCTGATTTAGGCTTGGGTCTCCCAAACTCAGATGGGAGAGAAGGTTGACTAGGGATCTCACTGGTTTAGGATGAGCTCCTTTACCTATATTGGTTGACTGCTGGTTGAGGATATGGAGATGACTGCGCCATGTATATCTCATCACCCACCAGATTGACTCAGGGTTTATCACAGAATGAGAGCAGAGTTCTAAGAAAAAGCAGAAACAAACAAAGCCTCTTGAGGCCTATGCTTGGAACTGGCACATCATATCTGTTGCATTCTTTAGACACAAGTATGTCACAAGGCTAGCTCAGAATCAAGAGTTCAAAAAAAATGTGCTCTTCTTTCTGATGGAATTGTTGCAACATCCCACTGCAAGGCATGGTTACAGAGAAGGTAAAAATTATGGTCATGTCTGCAAATAATGATGGCAGGGATGTAGAGGACCTCTCTGAATATTTTAGAGTAGGGATACATGAAGAATACTCTGGCAGAGGCGGGTAGATCGTATCAGTGGAAACAGAATCTAAAGTATGGAAATTAATGAAATAGCTGTGTTTGAGTATCTGAGTCTCAACGAGTATGGTAAAATAGACTAAGTAAAGAAAGGAGAGAGAGAAAAGAAGAATGTAGAATCTGAGTTAAATGACTGGTTATAGGAAGAAGAAAGTTCTTACTACAATTCATGCTAATTGAAACATCCTAGTCAATTAATCTATAATTAAATAGGTCAGTTTTATCATAGATTCAGAGAGTATTGAATATTAGCCTTAGAAAGAACTTTTGATAAACTTATATATAGAAAGACTTGGGGACACCAAAGAGCCAAAACACACACACACAAACACGCTTTACTTGTCTTTAATGTCCCTCGAGTTGTCGCTAAATATCTTCTGAAATTTTAAATCCCCACCAAGGCTATGACCCAGACAGCCAAAAGAGTCCCTAATACATTCTGTTTGACCTGAAACAAGAAAGCTCACCTACCCTAAACTAACCCCTCCCCCTGCCATAAAATGGACAAACTCCCATCTAACTAATAGGAGCCAAGCTAACTTCATGTCCAAAAAAATAAAGCTTCCCCATCTTTGGAAGTTCAAAGCTGCTTTTGTTTTTGCAAGTGATCATCTTCTTTGCTGCAGCAAAACTTCTAGTGCCCCAAAATAAAATGCTCTAATCTGCAAACTCAATTGCAATTTGTCATTCAACACCTCCAAGATCATCTAATCCAGTCCCCTCACTTAACAGAAGAGGAAATAGAATATTTCAATGAGTAATTGCAGAAGTTATATCATTTAACCCATTATTAGGAGCATTTGGCATACCATAACTGAACCTAGCACAAGTGGCATTAAAGACCAAATAGCTCTCAATTCTGTGTTCTGAGAAGTACTGTCAAGGTATGAGTACATATGCATATATTTATGCAGGTAATGTAAAATTCAATTTTCATCATCAACCTCCAGTATTTCCTTTGCAAATCTTTAAAAACTGATTTGCATTTTATCCTAAATCATAATATTTAAGAATAAGAGAAAACCTTGGAGAAAATTGAGTGCCGTTTTTTAAAAACTATGATTTTAGGAATTTGCAGATGTGTCTTAAGTGCTGCTGAAAGGGCATTACACTAGACTTCTGATCTCCCCTAACCCAGAACAATTCTCCTATTTTCTGCTTTATAGTCCATGATTTAGTGTAGGTATTTTTCAGCTAAGATTTTGTTAAAGGTAGAAAGAAAATTAAACTACAGGGCGATATATTGCAACTCATTTTTGTATGAGGAAATTAGACACCAGAATTAGTGATGCCACTTGCTGCAGGTAATAGAGCCAGCTGTTGGCAAAGCTGGTACTAGGTTCCCTATCCCCAGACTCCATGTCTCCTTCTATTTTTAGGCAGGTAGAGGAGCTACAGCTGTGAAAAGAAGAAAACGACGATGGTATCCAAAGGCAGAGCATGAATTAGATGACTGTCTCAGAAATGTGGAACTGACTGCAACTAGAATACACATCTGTTCTATAACTAGAGTGCTAGTCGTAGTAATAAACACACGCTCTCGCGTGCATGTGAATTTGGTTCCCAGTGATGGCAGCGGGATTCTAATCCTGAGAGGCTGTTCTTTAGATTTACAAATACATGAATCCAAGCCACGTGCGAGTCCTTTCTCACGCCGGTTTTCCCTCCTTCTCTTCATCAGGTATGATCACAGGGTGGCTAATCAGTGTTCTGTTTAATCAGGAATACTGATTAATAATAGCTGTATGTATTTTGCAGATTATTGCATTTCAAAACATTAGAATTCAAGTAACTACCCTTGGCATTAAGCCAATACCCAACAAGATATCGTTCTTCTTTGTTGTATCAACAACCATAATAGTTCGGGGTTATCATAATGAGCTTCATTATCATCATATTGCTGAACTGCAAAAGGACCTAAAAATGACAATTATCCTGTGTTCTCTGAGCTGTAGAGCACTGTAGAATAGGCAGATTGTGCCTAAAAGGAAAGAAAAAGAAAGAAGACTTTTTCTCTCTGCACCTCCTGCTTAGAGTTTCCTGTTTTTATTTGTAAATTTTACACATTTACAAATGTTCATTTAGAATTGTAAATAAACACGGAGGGAGAACCAGGCGGTAGCATGTTGGTAGTTACAGACAGATGGCATAAACCATGTGGTAATACTTGAAATTCATCTCTAAAATACAGAAAAATAAATCCTTACATATTGAAGACTCTCTTATGCAAATGCCTGGGAAATGCAAAATCAACTGCTTCATATAGTATTTTAAAACAATATCTAGCAAAAAAAAAAAAACCTTAGTCATTAAGAATTAAAGGATAATATAACCAATTAAATAAGCTCCAAAAATACTCATTTCAGATATAAATAAGTTAATAGGATTTGGCAATGTTCAGCCTCTAAATATTTCATAAATCAAATTTGAAAAGGCAACCTGACTTCCAAGGCATACAAGTTGCACTATACAAATAAGTCAATTCAAAGAAGTAAAATGTCTTCATTATTAGAATACAAACTGTTGGAAAAACCCGAAGGCAAAAATATGACTCAAAACCACTCTCTCCTTCCAGGTAGGCATAGGAATAATAGGAAGGGGGTTTCAAGGCTTAGAAAGAAGAGGCACATCTCTACTATTATCTTCAATGAGGAAAAACATGATTTTGATCGGGTGTTTGTGAATTGCAAAATAAACACATCAAAGGTTGTGTATACTTTTGTGTGCATGCTCACAGATGCTTGTATGCATATTTTATGGTGGAAAAAAGGCAAAAGAGAGGGATTCTTTATTTTCTATACCTTAATAATTCTCAAATTTTCAATCAGCAGTCCAGATTGTTTATTTATTTGTGAAATATTTACTGCATGCACACGATGCATTAAGCACTGTATAAGCACATGTGAAACAATAGTTTTTATTGATTTTCAGTGCTGTGAACCAGATAAGGGAGAGCTGAGTTGCCCTGGAATTCTGGAGATTTTATGCCTCTGTGTACACCTTTTTTTTTTATCTACCAGTCATTGCTGCAATTGGATCTTAAGAATCAGTTTAAATTTTTGACATTTTTGAAAATAGGTAGGTAACTCAGATCAGACTATCAATCTTCTCTACACGTAAACTCAATTTATGAATTGCATACATGTAACCCGAGGTCTTGCTCATCATTTTGGTCTAGGCTAGTGGTCTTAAAAATGTTCTCATATAACTAGAAAAACAGTTACAAACCTTGTACCACTGAATAAATTTTAATCAAGAATCTCAAAATTTCTATCCACTTGTTGAAATAGTTGCAAAAGATGTAACTTTTGTGGAATTGTAAATAAATATGTCCAATGGCCCTATGTGCTACAGAGAATTGACATCCACCAAGAAATATTAAAAAATATATGTGACAAAGTCTTCCTCAAGGATAAGAAATATTACATCTTTTCTTTTTTTCCTTAAAATCATTTTTATGTTTTCCTTCTACTTCCATCGCAGAATTAATACAATAATAATGCACTGTACTAATACAATATATTGTTATTATTGGATATTTTTCATCAATTATCCTGTCAGGGTCACAATGTTCAAGGAGTATAATTCGTATAATATATATCCATTCTTAATTTTCTGCCAAAAAGTATGCTCATTGAAATTTCTTTTCTTTGTAATCACCATGACCATAAGACCCTAAGGTTTAAAAAAAAAATTTATAAGGTGCAGTTATAATTATGAAAATGACTAATACAAAATTCATAAAAACATAATTATATCCCATATCATGATAATTATCAAATAAAACAATAACATTTTATTGAAAATTAATTTTAGGGGGTAATTGTGCTTCCTTTCATAATTAATTAATGTGCCATTGATTAATATAATTTCATTGCTAGAATGTGAAATTATTTAACATCTATATCATCTCCGATTTTCAGCTTCTGATTTGGTAACTGAGAAATCTTGTTTGCTTAAATAAATAGAAAGGGCTGGAAAGAGTTTTGCATCTGAATTCTCTAAACTAAAAATCTTGCCAAATTTTACCTAGATATCATCACTCAGATTATATTTGAATGATCTTTTAGCAGATAGGTTGATTGATTCTTCCTTTAACTTTGTAAAAATAAATGAAACAAAAATGCTTGATTTGGGGCATGATTGCTAACCCATCATTAGAACCATTCACTTTTTCGAAACTAACGCTTACTTTATATGGTGTTTTTGAGGTTTCTTTATGCTTTAAGAGATTTCAGAGTCCTGGCTTCCAGAACTGAGAAAGAATAAATTTCTGTTGTTTTAAGCCACCAAGTTTATGGTTATTCATTATGGCAGCCTTAGGAATCAAAAACATCATCCTTTCCAGTAAGTGCAAAAGCAGGGAGGATCTTCACTTTGCTAGTAAGAAAATGCATGCGATTATGATCGAAATGAAGAGAAACCAGAAGAAATAAAAGTGTTTGAGTGCATGATGAATTTTACATCATACAAACAGGATGAACTAGTCAACGATAGGTAGAAACCATGCTGAAAGACAAAGTACAAATCACCAAGAAGATGACTGTGCTGTGATTTAAAACTACAGGACCAAAATGTTTAAACTCTTCTTTCATCATTTTGGACTCATGCACAATATTTCAGAACCTAAAACACTCACTATTGAGTCTCAAAGCCTCTATATGCCCATAACAGCAATAGAAAATAGGAAATAAGGAATAGTTTATTAGAAGCCAGTACCACGACTCACTGTATCAGGCTCTTTAGAAATCTGTACTGGAACAAGCAGCTCAGATACAGTAGCTAAGGGGCCCCCAACACTTCTCATACTTAAATCTTAATATCAACCCAATACCAAGAAATACCAAGCACCTGACAACTAAAGACAAGAAAGAAAATAAGGTAGCCCAAACAATGCCCAGTGTGACAGATTTGGACCCCTCTTACCCCATTTGACTACAGATGTGGAAAAGGACTCTGGGCTAACCATAGTTGTATTAGTTAGAGTTCTCTAGAGAAACAGAATGAACAGGAAATTTCCATAAATGTAAAATTTATACAAGTGTCTCACGTAACTGTGGGAACATAGTGTCCCAAATCTGTAGGGTGGACTGTGAAGCTGGTGACTCTGATGAAGTGTCTGGATGAACTCCTCAGGAGAGGCTCACTGGCCAAAACAGGAAGAGAACCTGTCTCTTCTGAATCCTCCTTTAAAGGCTTCCAGTGATTAGATTAAACATCCCTCAATGCAGCAGACACTCCCCTTGGCTGATTACAAATGGAATCAGCTGTGGATGCAGCCGAAGCGATCATGATTTAATTCTATGAAATGTCCTCATAGCAAAAGACAAACCAGCACTTGCTCAACCTGACAAACAGGTACCACCATCTCGCCAAGTTGACACATGAACCTGACCATTATAATAATCATCTAAGATATCACTTAATGCTGAATAAGCTGGCCAGCATAAAGTGAGTCTAATAAGTGGTAGTGAGGAGTAATAGAGAGACTCCTTCTGCAATGCAGAGAGTAGATTGATGTATTTGCAAAGAATGACCAGCCCCACCTGTGCCAAGCATTAGATCAGGCTGCCCATTATGGTAATCATTAGCCACATGTGGGCACTTTTTAAATAAATTAAATGTAAATAAGATAAAAAATTCACATCGTCAGTCATTCTAACTTACTTCAAGTGTTTCAAAGCTGCATGTAGCTGGTGGGTTTCAAACTTGAGTGTATAGGTATAGGACATGTCCATCATAGCAGAAGTGTTGCCTTAGGCAATCAACAGTCAGGTGGCTAGCCAATTTCAAAGTTTTGGATGAATGACACATATAATATAAAAATACAATTTTTATGTACTTTTGTATACCTGATTCATCCTTAGCAGATAGGAATAAACTGTTTTTAACATATGTTATCATCTAAAACCACATGAATACCACTTCATATATGGAAAGTTGAGATTTTATAACTCTACCCTAGTTGCCTACAGGCTAATAAACTTCAAAAAGGTAGCAATATATACCTTTCCAAATTAGAAAAGGTGAGGTCTTTAGTATTTCAACCAACGTCATTATATAAAAGTAATTTGTAACCGAGGTACACACCTAATATAGAGAAATAAGCGATTATAGCAGATCATTATATAAATAATGATCTAAGGTTTCAAAACAAATACATTATGATTTCTTTATTGTGATCATTTATAGTTGTATATGTAGGTGTCTGCATTAGTTTTCTTCAAACAATTTTATTTGATGATTACTATACAGTAAAATTCACACATGTGAAGTGTATGGTCTGATCACTTCATTTATCAAACAATTTTGATAAATGTTTATATGTATGCAACTATACCATACTCAAGCTATAAAATATTTTCATGTTCCCAAAAGTTCCAAGGTCCCACTCTATAGTTACCCCCCACTCCAAACCAGTCCCTGGAGATCACAGATCTGCTTTCTGTTAAATTTGTCTTTTCTGGTTTCATATACATGGAATCAAATAATATGTTCCAATTTGTGTCTAGCTTCTATTAACATAATATTTTGAGAATAATCCATGTTGTTTTGTGTCAGTAGGCTTTTTTTTTTTTTTTTTTACATGGGCAGGCACCAGGAATCGAACCCGGGTCCTCTGGGATGACAGGCAAGCATTCTTGCCTGCTGAGCCACCGTGGCCCGCCCAATAGGCAATTTCTTGTGATACTGAATATCATTACGTTTTATTGATATATATCTTTTCATATCTCTTTGGTAAATAATTAATGGCAGAATTCCAGAAATATATGCCAAGTAGAAGCTTAACTTTAAAGAATCTTCCAAACAATTTTTTAAAAAAATCGAGTGTACCATTTTTATTTTTGACAGTGATATATGAGACTTCTATATGAGGGTCTGGTTTTAATTAACTTTTGCCTGATGATTAAAGGTTATTGAGAATTTTTTCAAATTCTATTAGCTATTTGTATACCTTCTTCTGTGAAGTATCTGTTGAAATCTTTTATTAGGTTGTTTGTCTTATGATTATTAGCGCATGAATCCTCTTTATATATTATTTATGTTTTATGAAAAGAAGTAAGATATATGCTGTCATGGTCAGGTTTATGTGTCAACTTGGCCAGGTGATGGTGCCCGGTTGTCTAGTCGGGCCAGTGCTAACCTGTCTGTTGTGATGAGGACATTTTATGGACTTAAATCATGCCCATATTGGTGGCATCCACAGTTGACTGCATTTACAATCAGCTAAGAGGAGTGTCTTCTGCAATGAGTAATGCTTAATATAATCACTGGAAGGCTTTTAAGGACTATTCAGAAGAGACAAACACTCTTCCTGCTTCAGCCAGCCAGCCTCTCCTAAGAATTTCTTGAAGACCTCTATTGGAGCTGTCAGCTCATGGCCTGCCCTACGGATCTTGGACTCTTGCATCTCCACAGTTGCCCACCCAGCTTCTCCTGAGAGTTCGTCAAGGACTTTCACTGGAGCCGCCAGCTTGTTGCCTACACTACAGACCTTGGAGCTACATCACCATGATTATGTGAGACACTTTTGCAAATGTTATATTTACAGATATCTCCTGTTGATTCTGTTTCTCTAGAGAACCCTAGCTAACACATATGCATTGCTTAAATACTTTCTCCCTTATTTTAGTATCTATAATGCCTAATTTTTAAAAAAATATATGATTTATTTTATATTTTTGTGCTTGTCTAAGAAATCTTAGAATACCCAAGGTCACAAAGGTTCCTTTCCATCTTTGTTTCTGGAAGTGTCACAAACTTAGTTTTAAAATTTAGGTCTATGATCAATATTTAGTTATAGTGGGATGTAAGGGTCAAGGTTTTGTTGTTTCTTTTTAAATGGGATATCCCATTTTTCCAGGACCATTTGTTGAAAAGGGTATCTTTCTCCATTAAATTATCTTGGTACCTTGTTGAAACTCATTGACTATATGCATGTGGGGTTATTTCTGGACTCTATTCTATTCTATTTATCTATATGTCTATATTTAGCTAATACTATGCTGCATTGATTACTATAATTTATGATTAGGCTTGAAACCATGTCATATAAGTCCTCTAACTTTGTTCTTTTCCCAAAATTTTTTTAGATTTTTGAAGTTGAAAAAGAAAAGAATAACAGTAAGATTAAGAGTAGGAGTAAGAATAAAAAATTTCCTGGGATTTTGATTAACTTTGTGTGAAATCTAGGAATCATCTGTGGCATATTTCATATACGGACAATATCGAGTCTTCTTACCTGTAAGTATGGTATGTCTTATGGTATATAGGTTCCCCCCAGCTGCAGTTTCATCAGCAAGAAGCAGCAGTTTTCAGTGATTATCTTGAACATGTTTTGTTCAATTTTACTTAAGTAGTTAATGCCTTTTGGTGCTGTTTGAAATGTGCTTGAGTTTCAATTCAATCATGTTTTCTATATAGAGAAATACAGCAATTTTTATAAAATGACTTTGCATTCTTTGATATTACTAATCATACTTTCTATTTCTGCAGTCTTATTGTAGATATTTTAGGGTTTTCTATGCACATGATGCTATCTGCCAATAGCCTGTTGTTCATTCCAAGTGTTTCATCTCCTTATTGCACTGGCTAGGGTTTCCAATACAACAATATTGAGTGGAAGCACTGGGGGGTCTTCATCCCCACCAAGGGATCCCTGTTTTGCTTAGTGCTTTGCATTCGGAGAGATTTTAGCTGTAGGTTACCTATAGTTGTCCTTTATCAGTTATGAAAATCCCAACCATATATGCTGCCTGTAAGAGAAACATCCGGAATACATAGAACCAGAAATTTTGAAAATAAAAGGATGAAAAAACCCCATACATAGGAGAGCAATTCTCTAGGAAGATTAAGGTGTGCAAACATTTTCCACTATAACTTTGGATTTGTCCATTTGTTCTGGTATTTTGTGAAACTATGTAAAACAACACCAAATCCGATAAGGTCATTATATGAAAGGAATATACAGTCTAATTTACCTTATGAAAAAATTGTAAAAACTCTAAACAAAATATTAATAAAATGAATCCAGTTCTAATACACATATAGGGCATAAAGTTCGTTTGACATCTGAAAATCAATCACTATAATTCACCACATTAGTAAAATAAAAATGCATAAAATTATTTAATTATGTAAATATCTCAATGATGCAGATAACCAATGATCTGATATCAATGATCAAATATCATTTATTCAAATTGAAAACCATTTAATATATAAACTCTTAACCAACTAAGCAAAGGGGACTTTTTTAATTGAACAAGATTATCTATGGCAAATAACATACTTATTATTTGGTTACTGAAAGCTTTCCCTTTGAGACTGGAAAAGGAAAAAGTTTACCCTCTATCACATTTATGTAAAACAGTATACCTGTAGCCTTGTCCAATGTAATAAAGCAATAAAAAGTGATAAAATACATAATGATTAGAATTAAAAATGCAATTATTTGGTTATCACATTTTTTTATTGTGAAAAATAACATAAATACAAAAAGCAATACATTTCAAAGCATACCAATTACTTGTAGAACAGGCTTCAGAGTTTGGTATGGGTTACAATTCCACAGTTTTAGGTTTTTACTTCTGGCTGCACCAAGACACTGGAGACTAAAAGAAATATCAATAGAATGATTCAGGAATCATATTCATTTGTTAAATCCTATCTTCTCTGTTATAACTCTACTTTCTCCTTTTATCTTTCTCCCAATCTTTAGGAGTATTTGGGCTATGCTCATTCTAACTTTTTTATGTTGGAAGGGGCTCTCAATGACACAGGATGGGGGGATGGGACTAAGTGACATTCTTGGAGAGGCTGGCCCCTATGGGGTCAGGAACCCATTTGGAGGCTGTAGGTTTCTGGAAAGTAATCACAGCGTGTGGAAATTTGTAGTATCTCAGATAATGCCCTAGGTATTCTTTCAGGATGGCAGGAGTGGTTTTGGTTGGAGTTTGGCAAACCATGAAACATAACAATGCCTAACTGAAGCTTGCACAAGAGTAGCCTCCAGAATAGCTTCTCCACTCTATTCAAACACTCTCAGGCACTAGTACCTTACTTTCTTACAATTCTTTTCCCCCAGTTGGCATTTGGTCAGGTAGGCATTGTCAATCCCATGGTGCCAGGGCCAGGCTAATCATTGGGAATCATATTCCACATTGCCAGGGAGACTTTCACCCCTGAATGTCATGTCCCACATAACAGGGAGGGTAATGATTTCAATTGTAGAGTTAGGCTTAAGAGAGAGAGGCCATACCTGAGCAGCAAAAGAGACTAAGTAACTCTTAGGCATAATTATAGGTAGGCTAATCTTCTCCACAACATAAATAAGCTTCACAAGAGCAAGCCTCAAGATCAAGGGCTTGAGGATCCCTAATGTTTGAGACAATATCAGGGGTTTCCCCAGTGATGAAGTTTAATAACTCCATATTTTTCTCCCATCCCTCAAGGGACTCTGCCAATTCTTTTTAATTATCTACTCTAAGATGTATCTGGGTATGCCATTAAACTATACAGCATTATAAGCCCTCATTCTGGACTCCCTGTGTTTGGATTGTTTAAATGATCTATCCAAAAAGATTGAGTTAGATTGTGTACTACAGAAAATTTAAGTTCTGGGCAAAATAAACCTTTCTTCCTTCAGTCTCATAGAGTATATGAAATTCTAAAATATAGATAATGTCTTCCTTGCCCGTATTCTGATTTACCTTAGTTTGGACCTGATCTTATCTTTTATTGAAGGTTGATCTCTTTTTCAGTTGTTGTATGTAGCAATGCTGATCTTCAGAACTGCATAACTCCTCCTCTGAGTCTTAGATGTCACACAGATATCCAAAGTTCCAGGGAAATACCAGTTTACACATATATGGTACAACCTTTCAAGATCTAGAAATAACAATTAATGCTCTGGACTAAATGTGACTGCTTTAAGAGCTTACAAACTAGGCTCCAATTTTCTTAAAAGTATTTTCTATGTGATACCATAAAATATTTGCTCTTTTGTTTCTGGTTTATTTTGCATCACATAATGTCCCATAGGTTCATTCAAAAGGTTGCATGCCTCACAAATTCATACCTTTCTATAACAGCTCAATATTCTATTCTCTGTCTCTGTCTCTGTCTCGGTCTCTCTCTCTCTCTCTATATATATATATATGTATATATATATATATATATATATATATATATATATATATATATACACCACAGTTTGCCATTCTGCTTCTCAGTCAGTGTTTACTTCAACCACCTCCATCCATGGGGCATCATGTATAACGCCCAAAGTCAACAGTCCATCAACATTCTCAATTTTAGACAATTTTCGTTGTCCCCTAGAGAAAAGTAACTGATAAACACACCCTCACCAAATAGAAAATTCAAACCTCCCTTTAGCTCTTGTTCCTCCTCCCTATTATTTATTCCTGGTATAGTGTGGGACTGCTGATGTCTTCCTACTAAACAAAGCACATAGCATGCTATAGTATTTTTCTCATTATACCCCAATATTATAAACTCTTTGTACAAGATTGGCATCTTTGCAGTAGTTCATGCAAGAACTTATTCATATTTGTATTGTTAATCAATCCTGTGTTCAGGAAGGGATCTTGAAGAGACCTGTACACAGAATACTACATGCTTATTTTTAATTAAACATTTTAAAAATTTTGAGATAGTTTTAGGTTTACATGTGAGCATATGAATAATAGAAAGATCCTTGTATCTTTTACCCAGTTTTCCCCAATATTATATCTGGCAAAACTGTAGTACATTATCACAACCAGGATATCAACATTGATGCAAGTAAGAATTAGAACATGTCCATGTTTCAAGGATCCCTTGTGCTGCCATTTCATGGCCATACCTTGTTTACTCCCTCCTCACTCCCAATCCCTGACCTCTAGCAACCACTAATCTATTCCTCATTTAAAAAAATTGTTACTTGAAAGGTTATATGAATGAAACCATACAACATATAATTTTTTTTTATTTAGCACAGCATAGATTTATTCAAGTTGCTGCATATTTCAATAGATCATTTCATTTTCTAACTGAATAATATTCCATGGTATCAATGTATCACGTTTTGTTTAACCTTTTGCTTGTTGGAGAGAATCTAGGATTGTTCCATCTTTTTTGGCAATTAAAAATAAAGCCACTATGAACATTTATATGTAGGGAAAATAAATTTTCATTTCAATGGGATTAATGCCTGATTGCGATTATTGGGTTGCATGTGTATGTTTTATTTTATAAGAAATTCACAAATTGTTTTACAGGGTGACTGTATCATTTTTCATTTCCACCAGCAATATATGAATGATCCAATATCTCTGTACACTTGGCAGCATTTTGCGTGTTGTTACTGTTTTGTTTTGTTTGGCTTATTTTAGTCATTCTATTAAGGGTGTAATGATATATGACAGTGGTTTTCATTTGCATTTCTCTAAGGGAAAATGGTGTTATATATCTTTATATGTGCTTGTCATCTGTATATCATCTTCAAAGAAGTGTCTGTTAATGTCTAATTTTCTAACTAGATTGTTTAGATTGTTACTAAGATGCTTTGAAAGTTTCTTTATGTATTTCTAGATGTAGTCTTTTCTCAGATATGCAATTTGCAAATATTTTCTTCCTGTTTTCATTCTCTTAACAGGATCTTTCACAGAGCCAAAGATTTTAATTTTGGCAAATTTCAGTTTATCAAGTTTTTCTTTATAGATCATGCATTTGAGGTTCTTGCCTAACTCTGCACCCCAAAGATTTTCTCCTATTTTTTCTCTATATCTTAGGTCAAGAACCTTTTTTTCTTTTTTTTTGCTCATGAATGTCTGCGTACTCCAGCACCATTTGTTGAAAAGACTATCCTTCTTCCTGCTTCCATTGACTGCATTTTAACCATTGCCAAAAATCAATTGGGCATTCTTGTAAGCCTTAAAGAATACCCAAGGTTCTATCTGAGAGTCTATAAAAGTTTTACTCCTTAAGATTTTTTTCAGAAACCTGAAACCTCCAAGTGGTTTGTAAATCAGATAAGCCCAGAAACCCAGAGTTGCCAGCCTTTCCGAGAGTATCAACCAGTTGCACTCTCCTACACCATAATGTCCACACCCTTTTGCAACATGAAAAACTTATATGGTCACTGCCCAAATATCCCTAAAGATTAGGAGAAGGGTCAGAGTAGATAGAAGAGTTGTAATTGAGGAGATAGGATTTAACAAATGAGTATGACTACTGAATCATTATATTGATAACTCTTTAGTCTCCAGTGTCTTAGAGCTGCTAGAAGGAAATACTTGAAATTTGTTCTATAACTATTTGTTAAATCGTACTTTGAAATGTATTACTTTTTTTCATATATGTTATATTTCACAATAAAGACGTTAAAAATCAGTTGGGTTCATTTATCTCATATAAATATTTAACGTTTTTATGGAAGAAATCTAATAAAAAGTTCACATCCACAACTGAGTGGGTAGGTCTCCATGGAAATAGTCTAATCAAAGGCTTAACCTTGAACATAAGTCCGGCCCCACAATATCTGATCAGGATAGAGAGACCATGGCTCTTCGGGGGTATATAACAGTTTCAAACTAGCATATTCTATTCTCTGGACCCCCAAAAGATATGTTCTTTCCATATACAAAATGCTTTCATTCTATCACAATATCACAAAAGTCTTAAACCATTTCATTAACAATAAAAATGCAATATGATGTAAGAAACAGTACAAAGTCTCATCACAGTCAGTTACAGGCATGATGTGTCCTAAGGCAAAATATTTTCCTCTGGCTCTAAACAAGTGAAACTCAGAACAAGTTATCTGCTGCCAATATACAAAAGAGGAACAGTCATAAGATTGCTCCCTTTCCATAGGGAGAAATTGGAAAAAATACGAGGGTTGGTGGACCCAAACAGTTCCAGAAAGCTGCAAGGCAAACTCCATTAGATTTCAAAGTCTGAGAGTTATTTATCATTCTCAGGGTTTGGTAGACCAGCAGTCCCACCCTTTACAAGGGCATACGTAGTGATCCTGTTTTCTCCAAACACTGGGATGAGGGTTGTAACATTGGGGGCTTTGGAGGGACCCCCCCTTTTCCTTGGCTCCATCATCTCCAAGCATCAGGGTAGCACCCAGGCTTTCTGCCATCTCCAGGACACATGGTAAACCCCCTCAAACAATGGGTTGGCAGTGAGACTCCCCCCAAATCCCCAAGCAATGTGCTCCACTCTCTCTGAGGCCTGAGATGGCAAAATCCTTCCTGAGCAACAAACTGTATGGCCCCTCTGTTTCCAGGGAAAATTCAACATCTCCACCTGTATGGATGGGTCCATACTCCTGACCCAAGATTTCCTGGCTCCAGACCATAGATTCCATGGTTCTGCCTCTAAAGTAAATTTTCCTTCAATTTGTCCCTTTTCTTCTCCCTTTCATCCAGATTTACAGTGGTTCCATTTATACAGGTCTTACAGAAAACTTGTCAGTTTTCCACATAGCATACAGAGATTACCTTTCAGTATAACTCCATTTCCAATTCTGGCTTTTTTCTGAAATGGCTAACTGGTACCATGTGTGATTAAATCCTCATGTGGGGGTCTGTTCTCTGGAGTCTCCCTTTACGAAAGGCCAGAATTTTCCAGACCATTAATTTCTGGTTTCGTTCTATCCAACTGTTTAGTTCTCAGTGTATTCCTTTTCTGTTGCACTTCACTATAAGTTGCAAGGAGAAACCAGGCTTCACTTCCCACATTTAATTTAGAAATCTCTTCAGTTAAGTATCCTAGCTCATAGCTTTTAAATTCTCCCTTTCATCTAACACCAGCATGCAATTTTTACAAATTCTCTGCCACTTTGAAAAAAATTGCTTTCCTTGCAATATCACATGCATCATTTCTGTCAAAGCCTCATTGGAAGCACCTTTAGCATCCATATTTCTATAAACGGTCTCTTCAAAGCATTCTACACCTTTCCTTTTATGTTTCTCATAATTCTTCCAGAATCTTCTCCATATCCATTAAAAAAAAATTCTGTTCCAGAATTTTTGGTATTTGCAAATAACAGTACCCCACTTCTCTGGCACCAAAATCTGTTTTCACATGCTAAAGCTGCCAAAATGCAATATACCAGAAATAGAATGATTTAATGAAGGGGATTTATTAAGTTACAAGTTCACAGTTCTAAGGCCATACAAATTTCCAAACTATGACATCCAGAGAAAGATACTTTGATTCAAGAAAAGCCAGTTCCCATTGGGGTCTCTCTTTTATATAGCAAGGCACAGGGTTGGCATCTGCTAGTTCTTGTTCCTGGTTCCACTGCTTCCAGCTTCTGATTTCAATGGCTTCCTCTCTAAGTGTCTGTGAAACCTCACTTAGCTGCTCCAGAGAAACAATTTGAGTTTCATCTCTTAGCTTAGCGTCTCCCAGGGCCAGAAAATTTCTTCTTTCCTGGCTTCTGGGTTCAAATGGCTCTGAGCGCCTTCCGCTTCTCCAAACATCTGCATCTATGTTGATTCTGAAGTAACTATTTTTTCCCCCAAAATGTCCCCCCTTTTAAAGGACTCCAGTAAACTAATGAAGACCTGCCTTAAATGGGCAGAGTCACATGTCCATCTAATCAAAAGCCACATCCACAATTAGGCATGTCACATCTCCATGAAAGTAAACTAACCAAAAGGTCACATCCATAATTGACTGGGTTCATCTCCATGGGAACAATCTAATCAAAGGGCCCACCCTAATCAGTAGGTCTGACCCTACAAAATTGGATCAGGATTAAAAGAGCACGGCTTTTCTGGGGTACATAACAGTTTCAAACTAGCACACCACATTGTCAGAGAATGGAAGACTTAGACAGAAATTTGTTTGCCTATGTACACTTTCTAAAGTACCCATGCAAGTTACAGTTGCATATAAATTTTTTTTTAAAGTCTAAAACTTATTCTTCTCATCCCAGGTATGCAGTTTTGAGAACCAGTGGGTTTTCTTTCAGGTTGATGCCTTAAATGAACAGAGGAAATTGTATTCATTAAGCAACAACACCAAAGCTTAAATCTGTGAATTGTAAAAACAAAGCTTCATACTGATAAAGCTGCCAGGCTATCTGCCAACTAGAATTTATATAGAGAATATCCTATAGGATCCTTAGTAAATGTGTATAATAATACTGAAGATGCTGCAGCCTGACTAGACACTGCCATTTGTACTCAGAACCTGAAATCATGGGCTCTAGTACTCCATCTTGACATGAGGTATCTACTCAAACTAAATTAGCCCACCCCAAAGGTAAATGGCCCTATCACATAACTGTCTTTTTTCAATGACACTCTCCTGGCCACTTAACAGATTTGTGCCAAATTTTGTTGTCAATATTTTTATTTTGTACTTTCTATGTTATGCTATTGCTCTAAAGAGTGTACATTCATTACTCATTTAGACATCACAATAACCCTGTTAGATAGGTATGGTTGTTAAGCTCATTTTACACAAGAGACTGAAAAACAGAGATTAACCAAATTTCCCCAGAATTACACAGTTTAAAAGTGTGCAGTTGGGTATAGAACCAAAGCTTATTTGAATCTAAATTACTATGCTTTGCTGTCTGCTTAGTACCCATGATGGAACAAAGCTGAGGGGAGAGCTTGAAATATCTTCTAAGTGCATTCTAAGATCTTCTCTGAAAATGGAATGTTATTTATTCATGTGATGATAGACTTAAAGTACATCTAAACAGAAACTGTGCCTGAAAAGCAATAAAAATTGTGTTTCTTAGGAATAAACGCATTACAACATGGTTCCCCAAGAAGAACATGAATAGAGTAGATACTCAAAAAAAAAAAACTATTTTGAATGAAAAACAAATGAATAATTGAGAGAATGAAAACCTTCTTTTTTTTTTTTAATTAATTAAAAAAAGAATTAACAAAACAATTAGAAATCATTCCAATCTACATGTACAATCAGTAATTCTTAATAACATCACATAGTTGCATATTCATCATTTCTTAGTACATTTGCATCGATTTAGAAAAAGAAATAAAAAGACAACAGAATAAGAATTAAAACAATAATAGAAAGAAAAAAAACAAAAAAAACAAAAACAAAAAACCTATACCTCACATGCAGCTTCATTCACTGTTTTAACATAATTGCATTACAATTGGGTAGTATTGTGCTGTCCATTTCTGAGTTTTTATATCCAGTCCCGTTGTACAGTCTGTATCCCTTCATCTCCAATTATCCCTTCTCTTTTTTTTTTTTTAATTAACGGAAAAAAGGAAATTAACCCAACATTTAGAGATCATACCATTCTACACATGCAATCATTAATTCTTAACATCATCACATAGATGCATGATCATCATTTCTTAGTACATTTGCATTGGTTTAGAAGAACTAGCAACATAACCGAAAAAGATATAGAATGTTAATATAGAGAAAAAAATAAAAGTAATAATAGTAAAATCAAAACAAAACAACACAAAACAAAACAAAAACCTATAGCTCAGATGTAGCTTCATTCAGTGTTTTAACATGATTACTTTACAATTAGGTATTATTGTGCTGTCCATTTTTGAGTTTTTGTATCTAGTCCTGTTGCACAGTCTGTATCCCTTCAGCTTCAATTACCCATTGTCTTACCCTGTTTCTAACTCCTGCTGAACTCTGTTACCAATGACATATTTCAAGTTTATTCTCGAATGTCCGTTCACATCAGTGGGACCATACAGTATTTGTCCTTTAGTTTTTGGCTGGATTCACTCAGCATAATATTCTCTAGGTCCATCCATGTTATTACATGGTTCATAAGTTTATCTTGTCTTAAAGCTGCATAATATTCCATCGTATGTATATACCACAGTTTGTTTAGCCACTCTTCTGTTGATGGAGATTTTGGCTGTTTCCATCTCTTTGCAATTGTAAATAATGCTGCTATAAACATTGGTGTGCAAATGTCCGTTTGTGTCTTTGCCCTTAAGTCCTTTGAGTAGATACCTAGCAATGGTATTGCTGGGTCGTATGGCAGTTCTATATTCAGCTTTTTGAGGAACCGCCAAACTGCCTTCCACAGTGGTTGCACCCTTTGACATTCCCACCAACAGTGGATAAGTGTGCCTCTTTCTCCGCATCCTCTCCAGCACTTGTCATTTTCTGTTTTGTTGATAATGGCCATTCTGGTGGGTGTGAGATGATATCTCATTGTGGTTTTGATTTGCATTTCTCTAATGGCCAGGGACATTGAGCATCTCTTCATGTGCCTCTTGGCCATCCGTATTTCCTCTTCTGAGAGGTGTCTGTTCAAGTCTTTTTCCCATTTTGTAATTGGGTTGGCTGTCTTTTTGTTGTTGAGATGAACAATCTCTTTATAAATTCTGGATACTAGACCTTTATCTGATATATCATTTCCAAATATTGTCTCCCATTGTGAAGGCTGTCTTTCTACTTTCTTGATGAAGTTCTTTGATGCACAAAAGTGTTTAATTTTGAGGAGTTCCCATTTATTTATTTCCTTCTTCAGTGCTCTTGCTTTAGGTTTAAGGTCCATAAAACCGCCTCCAGCTGTAAGATCCATAAGATATCTCCCAACATTTTCCTCTAACTGTTTTATGGTCTTAGACCTAATGTTTAGATCTTTGATCCATTTTGAGTTAACTTTTGTATAGGGTGTGAGAGATGGGTCTTCTTTCATTCTTTTGCATATGGATATCCAGTTCTCTAGGCACCATTTATTGAAGAGACTGCTCTGTCCCAGGTGAGTTGGCTTGACTGCCTTATCAAAGATCAAATGTCCATAGATGAGAGGGTCTATATCTGAGCACTCTATTCGATTCCATTGGTCGATATATCTATCTTTATGCCAATACCATGCTGTTTTGACCACTGTGGCTTCATAATATGCCTTAAAGTCAGGCAGCGCGAGACCTCCAGCTTCGTTTTTTTTCCTCAAGATGTTTTTAGCAATTCGGGGCACCCTGCCCTTCCAGATAAATTTGCTTATTGGTTTTTCTATTTCTGAAAAATAAGTTGTTGGGATTTTGATTGGTATTGCATTGAATCTGTAAATCAATTTAGGTAGGATTGACATCTTAACTATATTTAGTCTTCCAATCCATGAACACGGTATGCCCTTCCATCTATTTAGGTCTTCTGTGATTTCTTTTAGCAGTTTTTTGTAGTTTTCTTTATATAGGTTTTTTGTCTCTTTAGTTAAATTTATTCCTAGGTATTTTATTCTTTTAGTTGCAATTGTAAATGGGATTCGTTTCTTGATTTCCCCCTCAGCTTGTTCATTACTAGTGTATAGAAATGCTACAGATTTTTGAATGTTGATCTTGTAACCTGCTACTTTGCTGTACTCATTTATTAGCTCTAGTAGTTTTGTTGTGGATTTTTCCGGGTTTTCGACGTATAGTATCATATCGTCTGCAAACAGTGATAGTTTTACTTCTTCCTTTCCAATTTTGATGCCTTGTATTTCTTTTTCTTGTCTAATTGCTCTGGCTAGAACCTCCAACACAATGTTGAATAATAGTGGTGATAGTGGACATCCTTGTCTTGTTCCTGATCTTAGGGGGAAAGTTTTCAATTTTTCCCCATTGAGGATGATATTAGCTGTGGGTTTTTCATATATTCCCTCTATCATTTTAAGGAAGTTCCCTTGTATTCCTATCTTTTGAAGTGTTTTCAACAGGAAAGGATGTTGAATCTTGTCGAATGCCTTCTCTGCACCAATTGAGATGATCATGTGATTTTTCTGCTTTGATTTGTTGATATGGTGTATTACATTAATTGATTTTCTTATGTTGAACCATCCTTGCATACCTGGGATGAATCCTACTTGGTCATGATGTATAATTCTTTTAATGTGCTGTTGGATACGATTTGCTAGAATTTTATTGAGGATTTTTGCATCTGTATTCATTAGAGAGATTGGTCTGTAGTTTTCTTTTTTTGTAATATCTTTGCCTGGTTTTGGTATGAGGGTGATGTTGGCTTCATAGAATGAATTGGGTAGTTTTCCCTCCACTTCGATTTTTTTGAAGAGTTTGAAGAGAATTGGTACTAATTCTTTCTGGAACGTTTGGTAGAATTCACATGTGAAGCCATCTGATCCTGGACTTTTCTTTTTAGGAAGCTTTTGAATGACTAATTCAATTTCTTTACTTGTGATTGGTTTGTTGAGGTCATCTATGTCTTCTTGAGTCAAAGTTGGTTGTTCATGTCTTTCCAGGAACCCGTCCATTTCCTCTAAATTGTTGTATTTATTAGCGTAAAGTTGTTCATAGTATCCTGTTATTACCTCCTTTATTTCTGTGAGGTCAGTAGTTATGTCTCCTCTTCCATTTCTGATCTTATTTATTTGCATCCTCTCTCTTCTTCTTTTTGTCAATCTTGCTAAGGGCCCATCAATCTTATTGATTTTCTCATAGAACCAACTTCTGGCCTTATTGATATTCTCTATTGTTTTCATGTTTTCAATTTCATTTATTTCTGCTCTAATCTTTGTTATTTCTTTCCTTTTGCTTGCTTTGGGGTTAGCTTGCTGTTCTTTCTCCAGTTCTTCCAAATGGATAGTTAATTCCTGAATTTTTGCCTTTTCTTCTTTTCTGATATAGGCATTTAGAGCAATAAATTTCCCTCTTAGCACTGCCTTTGCTGCGTCCCATAAGTTTTGATATGTTGTGTTTTCATTTTCATTCGCCTCGAGGTATTTGCTAATTTCCCTTGCAATTTCTTCTTTGACCCAGTCGTTGTTTAGGAGTGTGTTGTTGAGCCTCCACGTATTTGTGAATTTTCTGGCACTCTGCCTATTATTGATTTCCAACATCATTCCTTTATGGTCCGAGAAAGTGTTGTGTAAGATTTCAATCTTTTTAAATTTGTTAAGACTTGCTTTGTGACCCAGCATATGGTCTATCTTTGAGAATGATCCATGAGCACTTGAGAAAAAGGTGTATCCTGCTGTTGTGGGATGTAATGTCCTATAAATGTCTATTAAGTCTAGTTCATTTATAGTTATATTCAGATTCTCTATTTCTTTGTTGATCCTCTGTCTAGATGTTCTGTCCCTTGATGAGAGTGGTGAGTTGAAGTCTCCAACTATTATGGTATATGAGTCTATTTCCCTTTTCAATGTTTGCAGTATATTCCTCACGTATTTTGGGGCATTCTGATTCGGTGCGTAAATATTTATGATTGTTATGTCTTCTTGTTTAACTGTTCCTTTTATTAGTATATAGTGTCCTTCTTTGTCTCTTTTAACTGTTTTACATTTGAAGTCTAATTTGTTGGATATTAGTATAGCCACTCCTGCTCTTTTCTGGTTGTTATTTGCATGAAATATCTTTTCCCAACCTTTCACTTTCAACCTATGTTTATCTTTGGGTCTAAGATGTGTTTCCTGTAGACAGCATATAGAAGGATCCTGTTTTTTAATCCATTCTGCCAATCTATGTCTTTTGATTGGGGAATTCAGTCCATTGACATTTAGTGTTATTACTGTTTGGATAATATTTTCCTCTAACATTTTGCCTTTTGTATTATATATATCATATCTGATTTTCCTTCTTTCTACACTCTTTTCCATACCTCTCTCTTCTGTCTTTTTGTATCTGACTCTAGTGCTCCCTTTAGTATTTCTTGCAGAGCTGGTCTCTTGGTCACAAATTCTCTCAGTGACTTTTTGTCTATACATGTTTTAATTTCTCCCTCATTTTTGAAGGATAATTTTGCTGGATATAGGAGTCTTGGTTGGCAGTTTTTCTCTTTTAGTATTTTAAATATATCATCCCACTGTCTTCTAGCTTCCATGGTTTCTGCTGAGAAATCTACACAAAGTCTTATTGTGTTTCCCTTGTATGTAATGGATTGTTTTTCTCTTGCTGCTTTCAAGATCTTCTCTTTCTCTTTGACCTCTGACATTCTAACTAGTAAGTGTCTTGGAGAACGCCTATTTGGGTCTAATCTCTTTGGGGTGCGCTGCACTTCTTGGATCTGTAATTTTAGGTCTTTCATAAGAGTTGGGAAATTTTCAGTGATAATTTCTTCCATTAGTTTTTCTCCTCCTTTTCCCTTCTCTTCTCCTTCTGGGACACCCACAACACGTATATTTGTGCGGTTCATATTGTCCTTGAGTTCCCTGATACCCTGTTCAAATTTTTCCATTCTTTTCCCTATAGTTTCTGTTTCTTTTTGGAATTCAGATGTTCCATCCTCCAATCACTAATTCTATCTTCTGTCTCTTTAAATCTATCATTGTAGCTATCCATTATTTTTTCTATGTTTGCTACTTTATCCTTCACTTCCATAAGTTCTGCGATTTGTTTTTTCAGTTTTTCTATTTCTTCTTTATGTTCAGCCCATGTCCTCTTCATGTCCTCCCTCAATTTATCGATTTCATTTTTGAAGAGGTTTTCCATTTCTGTTTGTATATTCAGCATTAGTTGTCTCAGCTCTTGTGACTCATTTGAGCTATTGGTTTGTTCCTTTGACTGAGCCATATTCTCAATCTTTTGAGCATGGACAGTTATCTTCTGCTGCTGGTGTCTGGGCATTTATTCAGATTTCTCTTGGTGTTGGACCCAGCAAGGTTGTAATATTTTTCTGTGAAATCTCTGGGTTCTGTTTTTCTTATCCTGCCCAGTAGGTGGCGCTCGTGGCACCCGTTTGTCTGCGGGTCCCACCAGTAAAAGGTGCTGTGGGACCTTAAACTTTGGAAAACTCTCGCCGTCCTGGGGGTTCGCTAGCCGAAACGGCTTGAACCGGCCCGGGGTCCGAACGCAGGGAGGGTTGCTGGTCGCCTCAGCCAGGGAAAGAGCCCGTCCGAATTTCCTAGTCGGCCCTGGGCAACAAGCGTGGCGGGAGGGCGCCAGCGGCAGCGGCCCACCCAAGAGAGTGCACGTTCCCCGAGAGTCACGGGTTTGGAAGGGGCCTCCCCCACCCGTCACCGTTCTCCGCGGCCTGGGGGTTTCCGATCCAATTCTCTCAGTTGGTCCGGGGGCTGCGCGTGGTGTGGGCGCCAGCCGTCTTTGTTTCAGGGGACCGCCTCTCCAATTCTCCCAGCCGGCCCGGGAAGGGGGAAGGGAGTAACTCCGGCCGCTTGCCACCCCGCCCGGTAAGGCCCGCGCGCCTCGGCGATCTCACCCGAGCTGCTTCTCTCAGCCAGCCAGCCATTCCAGGATGGGGTACGCTGTCTTTTTTATCTCTGTTGTGGCTTTGGGCGCTTTCTGTATCGTTTCTACTCCCCTAGTAGGTGTCCTGGAGAAGAAACTAAGATCCGCGCGTCTTACTAAGCCGCCATCTTCCAGGAAGTCTATGAAAACCTTCTTGAGTTGTAGTAATATGCTTTTTCAGAATATTTTACTATATACTGAACAGGTTTGAGATGGAAGAGCCCAAATTGCTTACTCTTGGATAAGTCCTACAACCTGGAATACGGAAGAGAATGAATATGTCTTAGCATGGTGGTGGCAGTTCTGGGTGTACCCAACCATCAGTTCCCTTTATAAAGACCTGTCCTGGAAATGACTGACTGTCTATCTGCATCTCTATTATGGTCATTTGGATGTTCTCTTCCCAACATTCAGCCTGCCACTACACTGTCCACCACCTTGACTAGAATTAAGGCCAAAAGAAAATTCTGTCATTATTCAATCAAGAAGCACATCTTATGAGAGGAAACATATTGATCAACTTGACTCTGTTTGCTCCCTTAAAATATTACTCCCAAAATGACCTCAGATAGTGAATTCTCTCAAAGTAGAAACAATTTATATGATGATTTCACATGATATGCCTCTGTCAGGAAGAAAGAAGGGAGTAGAGGGGGGGCAACACACATGTAAATTATGAAGTCTTTAAGGTAAATTTAACAGACCCTGGCATATATGGGAGTAGAGAGGAATATTCTGGCCTTTAGCCACCTTCGGCCCAATGGATAATTAAAATACACTAGTTAACTCAAAATTCATAATACTGTTCTGTCTTTAACATTATTTAGTAAACTCTTAGTTTTGAAACACTTTCCTTCATCTTTTATTGGTGCTGAAATAGTCTTGGTTATTTTTCTGAGACTATTAACAGTATTGGGTGCATCGTCTGTAAACTTGCTTTTCTCCTGATGCTTCGTATTGTGAATGTCTACAGATGCTCATTCCTTAGCTCTAAGGTCTGAGTCTTCAAATATTTTCTATTTATAATCTCTATTGGGTGATTAAACAGTTAATCCTTACTTTCTTAGTTCCTTCCACAGAAAAAGACATCCACTGTAAATTACTCCTGTTCTCTCTCTATTCCTACCTACCTATACCCATTCTTTCCTTGAGGATTTGACATGATTCCAATTGGTAAGAAGGAATTTAGGACAAGGAACAGTTCCTGCTTGCCATAGCCCCTTCCACCTTTCTTATCTGTGGTGAGTATTCTGTCCTACTAACCTGGACATTTCCCTCAAGGACACATGAGTTGGATGGATTGACTTAGAAAGTAATAAATCCCCTAAACCTAGAATGGTTCACATGGAGACTTAAGGATCATAAAAAGATCCTTGAATTCTTCATTGATCACCTTTGTAAAAGAAGAAGAATATGAATTTTCAGTTCTACCAACTATTGTAGGATCAATATTGAAACTTTCCCATAATCCATTAGAAGTTGTTATCACACTCTGCCTTTTGAAATCTCTTTTAGATCTCTACATCCTCTTGGCAGAAAGTGACACCTCTAGCTATCCTAGTCCTTCTTCCTGTCAATATTCTTGCTATATAATCTATGCTGGTGATTTCACAAATACTAAATAGTCCTGAACATTCTCTGTGACCAGCTCTATGTTTCAAATCTACCTTGGAAGTCAGACAATGGGCTATAATGTCACAAATTAGTTATAATTACTTTGCCACATAGCATTTTGCAGGACAGTGAATCATTTATTAGGCAAGTGCATATCGCACAAAGCACTTCAATAGAAGTGAGGAAGAAGAAATTAATTTGAACTTTACTACTTCAAGTTAACCAGACCAGGATAATACATACTTAGAGGCAGTGCTACTAACTAGTCAGTTCCCAACATTATTTGTATTTTTCCAATATTTCTATTCCAAGCATAGGACCCTCTTAAAATTGTAAGATTCAGTGGCTGAGAGATTCTAAATATAGCTGAGAGGTCATTCTGAAGGTTATTCACATGCATTATATAGATATCCCTTTTCAGTGTTTAGTGTAATGGAGTAGCTAGAGGAAAATGTCTGAAGCTGCTGAACTGTACTCCTTGATTCTTGAAAATGATTGTGTAACTACATAATTTTTACAGTGTGACCATGTGATTGTGAAAATCTTGTGACTGACCCTCTCTTTATCCAGTGTATGGACAGATGAGTAAGAAAATAAAGTCAAAAAATAATTAAATAATAGGAGGTGCTAGGGAGCATGGGATGTTTTGGTATTCTTTTCTACTTTTATGTTTATTTTTATTGTTTATGGTATAATAAAAATATTCAAAAATCAATTGTGGTGATGAATACACAACTATATGATGATGCTGTGAAGCACTGACTGTATGCTTTAGGAAAAAATTATCAGAAAGAAGATGACAGGCTCTAGGCACCTGAAAAAAAATGGCTTTTATTTATACAAGTACCTCATTTATTTATTTAGCAGCAAGGAAAATATTTATTAGTATTGTTGAATTTAGAAAGCAGAATACAAAAATTGCATATGGACATTATTCACAGTTGTCAATACATGGAGGTGGCTGAAGGATCCATCGACTGAGGCGCATAAGTGCAAGCTGTAATGTACCTATAATGGAATATTGTGCAGCTTCAAAAAAAGTATAAAGTCTTGAGGCATGGAACAAAGTGAATGAAACATAAAGACATTATGTTGAGCAAAATAAGCCAGAAACAAAGGTACAAATATTGAATGGTTTCATTTAGAAAATGTTTATAAGAAAACTAGGACTTAGATTGTAAGCTCTTATAGTAGTTACATTTTTTCCTGATTTTTAAGTGTTATTTCTAAATTCTGAGATGGTGTGCTGTTTCTGTATATCTTGGTGGTTCCCTGGATCTATAGGTTCTTGTGTGACACCTAAGACTCAGAGTTAGAGTTCTATAACTCTAAAAGTCAGCACAACTCCATACAATGACTGTTGAAGAAGAAAAAGAGATCACACTTAACTAGAGATATGAACAAAGCTGATCTAATTGAGACTAACATAAATCTAAATACAGGGTAAATGAGAATATTGTCTGTATTTTAAAACTTCAGCTTCTATTTGAGACCAAAGGAAGAGGTGTTCATTTTGTCCCAAATTTAAATTTTCTGTAGCACGCTATCTAACTTAACCTGTCTGGCCAGTTTATTTAAACAACCTAAATACATGGAGTCTAGAATAGGGAATGAGATCTGATGATTCTGTGTGACTTAAAATAATACCGTAATGCATTCCAGAGTATTCTGGGCATATGATAAAAAAGTATTTGCAAAGTCCCTTGAGGGACTGGAGAAAAAAATATGGAACTATTAAACTTCCCCACCTGGAAAATTCCTAATATTCTCTCAAGCAATGGAAACTCTCAATTTAATAAATTATACCCTCATTCTTGAGGTTGGCATTTAAGAAACTTATTTCTGTATTAGTGAAACTAAGCTTACTTAAAAACATGCCTAAGAGTCATTCCAGAGAACCTCTTCTGTTGCTTAGATGTGGCCTTTCTCTAAGCCAAACTTTGCAAATAAATTCATTACCCTACCTCTTATGTTGGACATGACTTTCATGGAGGTAAGTCTCCCTGGAAATGTGGGACACAACATCCAGGGATGAGCCTGGCCTTGGTATCGTGGGATTGAGAATGCTCACTTGACCAAAAAGGGTAAAATAAATGTAACAAAATGAGGATTCATTGGCTAAGAGATTTCATGTGGAGTTGTCATTCTGGCGGTTATGCTTATGCAAGCTTCAGCCAGATATTACAAATTGCCACACTATGCTGAGCCCCAACCAACAGTGTTCCTGAAAACATGAAAGAAAACCCAGGTCTCCATCTAAGACGCTAAAAAAGTTATACTTCTTAAGTTTATTTTTGAGAAACTTAAAACTCCTGATTGTTCCTTTGTCAGATAAGCCATGAAACATAGAGATACAAGGCTCTCCCAGGACATCACCCAGTTGCATTCCCCAACCCCATAATGTTGATACCCCTCTTCAACATGGAGAAGGTAGATGGTCATTTCCCAACTATACCTGAAGATTGAGAGAATGATCAAATGAGAGGGAGGAGCTGTAACACATAAGTTAGCATTTAACAAATGATTATTGTTATAATCATAATATAGATATTTCTTGTTCATTTCTAGTGCATTGAACAGTCAGAAGAAAATGCCTGAAATTGTGGAATTATAACTCATACTATACTTTGAAATTTGCTCTATAATTACTTGTTACACTGAACTTTGAAATTTAACACTTTTCTGTATATATGTTACATTTCACAATGAAAATTCTAAAAGACTGAAAAAATTGTCTGTAGATTACAATTAAAAATACAACCACATTAAAATGAATAGAAAAATGCATTAAAAGGGAACACAGCAACAATGCATCTTTTAGTAAAGTAAAAATGTCATGACATTTGCTTCATTTATATTAGTTAGATAGACTCCTTTAAATGCATACATAGATAATATATATTTTGAAAATACATATTTCAATTTGAAATATTTAAAATTCCTTTCAACTTAATATTTTGGATAAATTTTAAGTTAAATAAGAGCCCTGATTTCTGTTTTTAGTCATTTCTGCCTTTCCTGTTTTCTGAAACTAACCAAAAATAGAGGAAAGTGAGAAACAGAAGCAAACACTGACATCTTTTATAACAAGAAGTTCACATCTGAAAGATATATCTGAAGCCAAGTACAGTAGAAATTGGACCAAGGAGGTGGTCCAGCAGAGACAACTTCATCCAAAGAAGGTGACATGCCTCAGATGGGGGCTTCTCCCAATCCCTTGGTCCTCCACTAGATCAAGGAAAATAAGCTAACTACAGGAGCCTTCCTAGATACCATTTGCCATCAGAGCATGAAATGAGAGAACAATCAATGCAGAATTTCCTGAAAGCAACTTGCTTTCAAACTTGTAACAGGGTGTTCAATAGGCAGTGATTATTAAACTGCTTTGCAATTGCTTCTGTTCTTCAGCTGCTATATTACATAGAGATGATATATAAAGTCCTCAGGGAGTCAGAGAGCTGCCCTGCTAGTCATAAGCATGTCCTAGGCCTTTGTTCTCCCTCATTTCACTAGTCCAAGAAGAACTCACCTTATTTAAAAGATGAATAATACTAATCACCTTAGGGGTACACTAATTATGTTATTACTTAGACTGAAGAATAAATACATACTCTCCACAAAATAAAGAATTGTAGAGTATAATGCTACTGTTACAAAGTTAAACATAAGAAAGAAAAACTGAGATTTTCTGAAAGAGCAAAAATTCACAAAACAAAAAGCAAAACAAACCCATCCTATAGAGGAAAAAAACGAGAGATAGAAGAAAATGAGGAGAAATAAAACAATAATAGCATTAACAAACAAAAGGAAAGATGTCAGTATTCAGATAAAGTTTACCTATAATAAAAGTAAATAAATTTGTTAAATTCATTTTATAATTTATAAATGTTCAGTTTAGTCACATGGCAACACCAAGCTGTATGTGTTACATAAGAGAGTGTGATGGCTGGGAACATAGGTGCACATAACCCCCACCACATAGATTAAATGTAAAACAAAATGTGGATTGTTGGGAAAGCTCACAGGTAAAGAAGAAACAAAGTATATTGAACCCCATTCTCTTGCCATCCTGCAGCAAGCATTGCTTGGGTGGGAGACATCTGGATTGTACACACTGTGGAAAGGGCTCCAGCAAAGGAAACTTGCCCTCCTAACACTTTTATCTTTATAAGAAAAGGAGGGAAGATGCAAAGGGGAGCTTCTGGTCTTGTTATAAAGTATGGTCTCCAGGCCTCTTCCTGTCATCTGCCTATTCTTTCAATCAGCTAACCAGGATCTGCTGAGCCAACTTGTTGCTCAACTACCTACAGAGAGAAGAAATGAGCTTGCAGCATTTTTGTATTTGTCTCTCAAACATACCTAAAGCAAAACTAATTTTAAAAGTTTAAAAATCAAAAGATGGGCCTAATAAACATATAACAGGGACAAAATTGCAATACCAGACAGGTTTAAACGTAAGGCTAAAGCCATTAGGATACAGATTGTAGAGCTTATGAAGGTAAAAGCATGATCCATAGTAAATTTCAACTGTTCTGTTCCAGTGTCCTGAAAGAGTCACAATGTTTCAGGCTTTCATATTAAGGCATAAGAAAAAGCTCAATTAATTCACCATAGTAAAAATAGTTTATATGGCATCATATAATCATAGCTAAAAAACTAGAAGTTGAAAATACAATTATAGATCAATGGAAGTGAGCAAATATGTGAAAACCCTGCTGTCTTGATTTGCCAGAATTTCTGTGACAGATATCACAGAATGGATTGGCTTAAATAACAAAAATGTATTGTCTCAGAGTTTTGAGGCCTAGAAATTCAACATCAAGGCCTTGACATGTCATGCTTTCTCCCCAGTGCCTGTAGCAGTCTGGTGCTAGCTTGCCTCAATTCTTGGAATTCCTTGGTTTGCATCTCTGCCTGCATCGCACTGTCTACTGCGGTCTCCTCTCTGACTTTCGGCTTTTTCTGACTTCCTCCAAATTTTCTGTCTTTATTAGGCGTATGGATTAAGGCCTGTCCTGAGTCAATGTGGCCACACATTAATAATAAAATTTTCAAAAGATCCTGTTTACAAATAGGTTCATACCTATAGGAATGTGGCTAAGAGTAAGAATGTTGGACGGGCCGTGGTGGCTCAGCAGGTAGAGTTCTCCCCTTCCATGCTGGAGACCCGGGTTCAATTCCCGGTGCCTGCCCAAGCAGAAAGAAAAGAATAAGAATGTGTTTTTCGGGATATATAATCCAATCACAACACCTGGCATTTGAAAATAATAATAATACTTCTATCTCAAAATCTTAGGTCAAAAATTACAACAAAAATTATCAAATTTTTGGAAACTTTGTGTGAATAAAATATTATATACTACACATTACCTATGTTCTGAGCAGAGTTCACATGAAGACTGTACACTTAAATAAAGGACCATGACAATTAAAAAAGAATAAAGATAAATTCAAGGATGTAGAAGAAAAGAAAAACAGAATAAACCTAAAGAAAGTATAAGGCAGATACTTAGTGAAGACACAACTGACATAGAAAGGAAAAAAATAGAACCAATAAATAAATCCAAAAGATGGTAATGTATATAAAAATAAAAAAAAAGTCAATATAGATCATTGACTAACCTAACCATCAAAACATGTAAAGGAGAAAGGCACAAGTGGCAAAAGATATTTAAAATAAGAAGGAAAATTAACATAGACAAAGTCATTAAATATTTTAAAAGATTATTTTTTGCAATTGTATGCAAATAAAATTTGAAAACCTAAACAACTGATTTTCTTGAAAATTATAAAACATAATGACTAAGAAAAAGACAAAAGCTAAATGGAACGAATGTGAAAGTTGCAAGAAGCATCACCCACAATAACTTTTTTAAAAAAGCAAAACAGAAACAAAAGTTGTAGCAGCTACAATGATGGGTGATCAGCGAATTCTGAATGGTCAATAAACAGCAGGCATTTCCTGCAATATTCAGAAAGGAATGTGCCCAAATTCATTTTAGGAAGCTTGCCCAAATTCATTTTATTGCTGGTATCAATAAACTGATACCATTAATAAAATCCAAAATGACGGTACAATACGTTCATTATCAATACCAATGAAAAAATCATTAATTAAATATTAGCAAATAAAATCTGGCAACTCATTGGAAGAAGAAGCAGAAGCTTTATCTGATACAATACTCACATATGATTTTTAAATCAAATAGGTATTGATAGATGGATACTTCCTTAATATGAATTTCAAGATAAACCTAACAATTTTCTTGATGTTGAAACCTCAAATTCTTCCATTCGATTGATAACGAGGTAAGGATATCCACTATCACCAAAATTATTTAGCATTGTTCTAAATAGCAACCAAATGTAAAAGATAAATGAGAAGCTAAAACTGGACTTCACTAATAGGAGTTTCCTAGGAAATGTAAATTCAGAGTCTTAAAATGTAGAACATAGGCGACCTAGAGATAAAAGCTAGAGAAGAGGGAGTGGTTCATTAATATGTATAAACTGGTTAATAAAGTTGAACTAAATGTAGGGGAATGGATAGAGGTGATGGTAGTTCATTAATGGTATTACAAGTAATAGTGCCTGATTAAATTTGGATCTGAGTGAATCCTTTCACTCAGCTTTCATTTAAAGCTGTGTATCTCACTGATTAGCACTACAAATATAGTTAAGTTCTTGCATGAACTACTTCAAAGGTATAACACTGTACAGAGTTAATAATAGAGGGGCATATGGGGAAACTACCTACTGCATGCTATGGGCTATATTTAACAGAAATACCCCACTAGTACCACAACAATACTAGGTATAAATAATTGGGGGGGGGTAAGAGTTACAGGGAGTTTTGCGTTTACTCTCTGGTGTGGTTGTGTCTTATCTGTTATTATTCTCTTTGGAGCAACGAAGTTGTCTAGAATTGAGAGTGATGACTGTACAAATAAGTAAGTACTTATTTATTTTGGATAGAACATATGCTATGTGACTTTATCTCAACAAAATCTACAAATTCTAAATAAATAAATAAATGCTATACCACACACATACACACACACACAAAAGAAAGAATGAAAAAAGGAATGCAGCTTGACAATGAATCCATGAACATATGAAAAAAACTGGAAAAGGAAAATAATTACTATTGTAGATGAAAGTCTGAGGACCTAAGAACTCAGAAAAATTATCAGAAATAAAACTATTACAATAATAGAAAATTAGTAGTATGACTAGGAGAAAAATTCTGTATAAAAAATCATCATCCTAACACGAGGCAAAGGACAAATGTTTACTAATACTCAGAGTCGATAGGATATGGAAATGTAAGATGTTTCATGCATTGTTACTGGGTATACAAATTTGTATGCTTCCCTTTATTTTCCCTCAGTTGGATTTATGAGTTTTGTGTAAGTAAACAAAGTAAATCACTCTAGAAAATGCCAGGCATTTAGTAATCACTCTGAAGTTGCTAGCTTTTATAATGACTTGATGTTGTTCTTAATGAATGACAACTGTTACTATGAGAGAATTGACTATTTTTTTTTTTTGCCTTTGGAGCTCTTTTGACAATTTTTCATTATAGTGAAGATAAACAACATTTTGATAATTTTTCCAGAGTCTTGAATGTATTCAGGAATTGAGAGGCCAGCCCACTATTGGCCAGCAGTTGAGCAACAGCGTGTGTGGTCCAAAACAAAGTAATTAGCAGTAAATTAAATTTTTCTCAGGCATATTGTTTTACTTATCTAACAGAAAGACCTTCCAATTATACACACATATCATTTTAGATATGAATCTGTGCATTAAGGGTACTGCATTATTTTTAATCTTAACATCTCCTACCGTTAGCTCAGCATCTAATTAGTGGGAAAGAAATGTTAAATAATGAATAAACTATTTTGGTAACAGGTATAATTCTAACTTGAAGAAATCGTTTGTGGTTCATAAAAAAGTTATTGGCCTATATTTTTTTCTATTGGCGTCAACTCTGCAAGGGGATAATCCCATGTGAGAAAAAAGTGAGGCAGTAATCACCATGGGAACAATCCAGAAGGGCACAGCTCTCCCAGCTCCCAGTTCCCACCGGAAGAGTCAGAGGACCAGGTGCCCACTTGTCATATGTCTTATGCCTACTCCATCCCTGTCACCCAGCACAGTGCCAGACACCTGACTGGAGCTTGATAAATATTAATATGAAGGAAAGGAATATAAAGGGAAGGGAAAGAGGAAGGAAGGAGAGCAGATATTTGTGCATATATTCCAATTCTGAAGTTTCAAACTGAGTTACATGCTAGTGACTCATTTATATGAGGCTACCTTTCAAATTAACTACTAATTAAAATGAAAATTTATGTTAAGCCCGTAATTAAACTATTTTTTAAATCATCTTTCTTTATATACAATGAAATCAACTCATCTGGCCAATTTACTTCCTTGCTTTTGACTGTTTAATAGCTCCCCAAAGCCTTTACTTTTTGAGCCTGTCCCAAAGACACTCCAGCGATTAGGCCTCTGCTAATCTCTCTGACCTCACTCAGTTTCCCAAACTCACATTTAGTTCTTGCAACAGCCAATCTTTCTGGCTGAAATTAAAGCAATTTATTAGTTGAATGAGTGAATGAATGAGTTGGCTAGTTTAAGAATTAAATTCTCTTTTTAAAAAATAAAGTTAATCATTCTTTTGATTTATAAAATGCTTATCTCAGGTTGTTATTGCTTATTTCACTGTGTAAAACAGCAGCATAGAACTTCTTTTCTTTTAATATTAATACTGCAAACTCCAATTGTATTCTATAATATCATATATGCAACTACCCCTCTTCTTCATACTCTAACACTACAAGTGAGTGCTATTTCGATGTAATGATCAGGAAATGTGAGAGAAAGAGGAACTCTGATTAGGCAGCAATGTGGAATGTGAAAAATGAATCTCTCGGAATTCTGACTGTGACAAAGCTTTCCCTGAAATGCTGCTTTTGCTTGGATTGCAAAGGGCTTTACCATGAAGCTTTCATCAGTGTTTCTAGAGCAGAAACATGAATAATCAGGACACCAAAATACTGAAAGAGAAACATTTTGATTTAATTCTCTCACTTAGGGTAGAAATGAGTTAATTTTGCAAAGCCCTGAAATGCATTTTTTGGCATTTATTGAGATAAACACCCATAATTAAAGCTTGAAATACAAAATACTCTCCTAATTGCCATAAAATTAAGTAAATTATCTGCATTTTATTGTGATCAAATATTCAGAAAGTACCAATCTCATGGAAGTGACCTCAGATTGTGATACAATGAGCTTCCTTTTGCTTGCTCTACTTTAATTGCTGATCTAATTGTCAAAAAAAATTATATATTCATGTTGCCAGAGAGGGTGTATTGACTAAAGCTTAGGTTATAGAACAAAAAGGATATCTTTTAAACGATTAAACATTAGAATGTGATATGAAAGTGTGTGTGTGTGTGTGTGTGTGTGTGTGTAATTGTTAAATGTGAAACTGGCAAGCCACTTAATAACTGTCTGAACAGCAACACCTCAGTATATTGATTTTTCCAAAGCATAGCTCTTACTCCACCCAAAAGTGTATGAATTTATGTACTGGTAAGTAAGACTAATACACTATTTAAGGTGAGACACATCAATGCTGTATTCAGTAAGACTTTTTTTCTTATAGTAAGTAGATATGCTAGTTTAGATGATAATAATATGCTGACTTGTTTCAACCTCACACTGATCCTTTGAAGTATTTATTATTATTTTATTTTCAGAGATAAAAAAAAAAACTGTCTCTTAATCTGTCCAAGGTTACATAGCTAGTGTGTATACTATTAACACACAAAGTCAGACTCCAGTGCCTGCTTATTACCCACTACACTGTATTGGCTATACAAGAGCATTTGTGCTTAAAGGGGCAATGAGAACCTAATTTATTATGGGAAAACCCTCAGGAGACACATTTGTAATCCAGATGCTAATTCAGTATTTGAAAATAGGGTATATTAAAGCAAGCTTGGATAATTCTATCTGCTCATAGCTCTTTCTGATGGAGAATTTGACACAAAACCCCAAATTAGGTCAAACTCTGTTTAGTTAATATAGTGTCAGAACACAAGAGGTTAAATATCATTAAGGGATTATCTTTGTATAAGACTGCACAGTGTGCTGATTAGGCCACTTGGGATATTCTTGAAAGAAATCATTTGTAGACATTTCTGGGTGATGTCCTTTTTCTGAACATTATACTTTCCCACTTAGAATTATGAATTTGTCCCTTCTAAACTCTTTTAAGTAAATAGTTAAGGATTATTTTCTTACGTTGTTCAATACTTTCTCACTTTTGCAAACAAAATCTGTGACTCTCTCAATACTGTCCTTCATTTTTATCAAAAATAGTTTTCAGTGTTATTATCCTCGAATCTACTTTTTATAGTATAACAAAACTCAAGTTATACTTCCTCAACCCCTTGGAAAGTTAATATAACCCCTTAGACTCTGGATAAGATTAAGAAAGCCTTCAATACGAAGGGTAAAATGAAAGGTACCCTGAAATACCAACCCAAGCATGTATTAATTACTCAGTGTCTTATTCATTCCCTAATTTATCTCAAAATTAATCAGTGAACTCTGTGTTAAACCAGCCCGTTGATAAAAATGTGCCTTCATCAACTTTAACAGATGCACGATACTCATCAGGTGTTAATAATAAAGTGGCATTTTAATTTTTTAGGCTGCTTGAGCAAATACCATGCCATGGGATGGTTTAAACAGGGGGAATTTATTAGTTCACAGTTTTGGAGCCAGGAAAGAGTCCCAAATCAAGGTTTCATCAAGTAGATGCTCTCTCCCAGACAACTGCAGCATTCTGGGGCTGGAGCCAGCAATCCCTGGTCCATGAACATGGCAGCCTCTCCTGGCCTCTCAGTTTTCTTCTGGGGTCTATTGAATTTCAGCTTCTTGCTTCCCATAACTTTCTCTCCATCTGTCTAAATTTCATTTCTCTCATATATGTTAAGAATTACAATAGCTTTTTTTTGGCATGGACAGGCATCATTTTGCTTATAAAGGACCCAAGTAATAGAATTATGACCCATCCTGATGGAGGTAAGCTACACCTTAACTGAGGCAATCTCATCAAAAACATCCTACTTTCAATGAGTTCACATCCACAGGAATAGATTAAATTTAAGAACATTTTTGGGGGCTACATACAGCTCCAAACCACCGCCAGTGGTATAGGGGACCCCTGTATTTAATGCACTACTTTTTTGTAGACCCAAAACTTCTTTAATTAAAAAAAAAAAGGGATACAAAAGATACCTTTAAAGATACTACGCACTGAAAAAAGTTAACAATGTAAAACAACTACAAAAAGAATCAGAGCGCAGGCAAGTCTATTCGGTAGAATAAATCAAATAATATAAAGAGCTTATCACAACTCAAAGTCCCATATCAAATTGCAGTTAAGCACAGAAAGCATGTGGTCTGATCAGAGGAATAAAAGAAACAACCAGAGAAGGGTAAATATTACTGATGAGATTATACCATTCATTTTTCTTTCTTCCAAATTTAGATACACTTTTCAGAAGACTACAGCTTGCCAGAAACATCTATTAATATTTCTAGCTAACTATTTCCTACAACTATCCTCTCAGCTACTGCTTCTAGTATTAAATTCAACATATTTTATCATATTTTTCAAGATTTCACTTTCCATTTTAACCAACATTTTTTCATGTTATAAAAAAAGAAGTATATACCCATTGTAGGAAAGATAAAATTATGGAAAATTTTAAAATAGAAAATTCATATCACTCATATGTCTTTAACCAACATAAAACACCTAGCAAATTTTTTATATAGTTCTTCTTTCTTTATGTTTAAATTGATACTCAGTTTATCCTTCATATATCATTATATAGTTTGCTTTTTCCATTTTAACATCATTTTTATTAACTTTCAATGCTACAAATCTTCACAAACAACGTGTGTAAAGGCAGCCAAATGTTCAGATGGAATGGGGAAGATGATTTTTTTTTTTAATTGTTGGATATATAGGTTGAGTAAATTTTCATGTCTAAAACAATTCACTGGTCATTTTTACATAAATATTTGTACACATCTCTAATTAATACATTAGAACAGATTCTTAGAAAGATAATTACTAGGGTAAAGGACCTTTGTAAAAATTCTGATTTTCACTGTTATTTGAAAATCGCATCAATTCACACTCCTTCCTGTAGTGTTTGAAAATGTCCAATTCACTACATTTTCACCAGCAATAGTACTATTATTCTTATATTTTTCTCTTCTGACTTCATGGATGAAAACTAGTCTTCTTTTGCATTCAATTGATTTTCTTTTACTATCTACCATAGTTTTGAGATTTTTTTAGCAATTTGCTTTTCTTATTATTTCAATTTAAACATTTTGTTCATGATGTGTTACTGTTTTGCTTAATTTTTAAAATATTTTATAAAGAGTAGCACGCAGGGGGTGCAAGGGTAGTACACTGGTAGAATTCTCACCTGCCCTGGGGGAGACCCAGGTTTGATTCCAGGCCCACGCACTTCCCAAAACAAACAAGCAAGCACACAAACAAAATAAAACAAAAATTCAACAAATGGTACAGCAATAATGAGACACTCACATGGAAAAAGAATGCGACCCCACCAAACAGCATACAAAAAAACAAAAGTAACATTCATTTTGTTTGTTATGTGTGTTTACATATTAGTTTTGGCTTGCTTTGCATTTTAATGATGTTTATATGTAATTTGTAATTAATCATGTTTTAAGTATGGCTGCCCCCAAGAAGGAGGGAGCTTCATTTCATCGGAACATCATAGAATGAATTATGTCTACTGCTTTCTAAGGCTAGTAAATTCTATACATAGAGTGTGGATACATTAGTACCGATGTTATTTTGACATTTATTGTCATCGTCCCTACATTTTTTCATTCAGTTCATTTTTATATTTTTAGAACCTTTCTATATTCTATGGAATATATGCCTACAATCTATATCAGCTTGGACAGAGCTCAATAAATGCAAAGAAAATGTCCACAAACAAATGTATGTAAAATAAATAGGATGCTTTGGAGTTGATGCATACTAAAGCTTGAAAATCAACTAATTCACAGGCAGAGACATTTCCATACCTCCCAATTACACGGTGCACCACCGTTATCCTTCCTCTCCTTCACCTCATTCCTTCTACTCAAAAAATAGTCAGAAGTCCTCATCTCAAAATAACATGCATCCTTATCTCATTACAAAGATTCATGTAAAAAATGTAATGATATCTATTTTATGGAAGAAAATGAAAGCTTATTCTTGGAAGAACAAATGAAATGCTAAAATAGCACCCAAAGAAATAAAGAAATAAAACACATTAGTTCCACCATTCCATGTAATGGTAAGCTCTAAATTTCTCCATTGTGAAATAGAGCACTAAATGCTGATATTGTGGTGGCTTTATGTTCTACACACTTGTGTTTGTGCGTCTGTTTTTATGTGGGAAATGCTGTTGTTGCTGTGGTTGCAAAATTCCTGGCATGGAGCAGCAGACTATGTTAACTAAACTCCAATGTGCAGTCGATAAGACATCACTGGAACTGTTATTATAAAATGAGCAGTGCTTGGTAATTGGTACTTATCCTATTCATTTCCATTAGCTTGCACTGACTTCTCTGGAGTCCCTGGAAAAGAGACAGTTTTCATAACAGAACCTTAATGAAGTCCAGGAAAGTCTGGGTTCCCACTGAGGCAACCAAGAATACCCGGTCTCAGGAAACCCATAGACTTGCATGACAAATTTCCTGCAGAATTTCATTTTAAAGAATGGGAAGAAAACCCTGAGAATGGGTTTCAATTTTTCTCTCTATTATAAATATTTGAATTTTAAGGCAAACTGTCCAACAGATTTTTCGGCTCTTTAAATCAATTGTTAATTCTCCTTAACAATTCACTGACACATATCCCTCCCATATTATATTTAAAAGCAATACATAACAGATTTTTTATTCAATAGACTTTCCAAGAATATTTTTATTTACGTTCAGGTTTAAAATTATGAAGTAGAGAACCAAACTGCAAAGCTTTAATGCTTATATGTGAAGGCAGATATATCTATAGAAAAGCTAGTGTTTGAAATGAGAGGCTACTTAAATGGCATGAACTAATGCAGTCAGTAAGTGGTCCAGGTATAAAATGCCTCCCCCATTTTACTCATACCTGACATCTCACCATTAGACCTCTATTCACTTAGATGAAATGAAATAGAAGCTTCTTGCTGCCTTCAGATAAAGTTCAAACTCCTGTTTGGCGTATGATGTACCCATAACACAGTCCCTGCCTGGGTCTAAACCTCATCATGCATCTCCTTCACATTGTTTTCTACATGTGCAGTAACCGTATAATATATTGCCCAAAGCAGGGCATTTGGGTGTGAAAGTGACCACTGTTATTAATGATACCAAGATAAAAGATGCAAATCAGAACTGTCCCAGGCAAACCAGGATGCATTGTCCACATCTTGTTACAGGGTTTATGAATCACTTTTAATTTTCCAAATGTGCCATTCGGTTCCCACTTTCATATCTGTGATCAAGCTACTCTGTCCAACTGGTTTATTCCCCAGTCCCACTTCAACACATCATGTGGCAAACACCTGTGCATCCTTCAAACCTAGTTCATGCCAAGCCCTTTCTTTCTGAGCCACTATCATGCCCAGTACATGACATCTCAACATGTCCAAAGTGGTGGTGTAGTGTAAGCATCTGTCTTTTAGAGACGTTCAATAAATAAATGGATGAATACATATCTCATGCGTTTAAAGTTGTGTGTCACTTACCTCAAAGTATTAATTAATATATCTATCCTCTCTGAGAGAATATTTTAATGAGGAGGAGGATTCAAAATGTGGATACCGATTTCCTTGCAGGTGCAGAAAAATGGGTGCCTTTTCAAATGGAAAGTTCAATAAAATATTAAGCACAGTGAGAAGTCTATATACTTCACAGTTTCACCAAGGTCCAGCCTCATATGAAACTAATCCGAAGGTTTCTAGAATTGGTTTATTCTTGGAATGAAATATTTTGTTTTAATTGAATGAGCCTAATAGTCATTCTGCATTTAAAATAGGCTAAATTAATTTTTTCATTCTCTCTTGTCATCTGAAAGCATCTTAGGTAACACAATTGCCAACAATTTAAAAACAAGTGACTTCAATTTCACTGGCCTATGTGTTATGCCTTTTTAAAAATTAACTGTTATCACAGTTCCATGTGTCAAGTGTCAACCTTATCAAATTTCTCAGTGCCCAAGAAAATGAATGTAATTGCTTCCTCTCTATGATATATTGTACATAATTGGCTTCCTATCACAAAGCAGCTGGAAAATATTCACAAAATATGAAAGAAGTCTGGGTTTGCATGAAAATGTGCATTTTCACAAAAGCAAAAATAAGGTATCTGTGATATTAGGAAACTAACAAAAACAAATACAAAATCCATCAATACTTTTGAATAGCTTTATTTTTCTAAACGATGGTATTGAAGTCAATTTCATAATGTCTCTTTCATGTTTCATAATCTTATTCATGTAATTACAATTGCATGCCACCACAAATGTCTTAGCATAAATAGCAGTGTTTACATTGAGATTTAGATGTTTTCAGTACCATTTACAAACCCATGTGGCACATTGGCACCAATACTGATATCACTTATTCAAGTTGAAATTTGTTGAGCATTTGTGTGAGAGCTCTTACCTGTATTTATTTGGTTACACTCCTTGGACATGGTTGTATCACATTAGCTAGTAGCATGCATCAAGTACCTCAAGACTGAAATAGTACTAAATGAATAAATCTGTGTGATGATCATGAAAATGCACCACTCACCTTTATTGTGGGGACCACAGTTTCTGTCGGGCCAAACTGCTCTCTGAATTCATTGCTGCATTTGTTCCAAGGCCATGCTTGTTGCTGTCAGTGTTGAAGCAGCATACGGGTACCAATGCAGGCCCATTTCTGCCCAATCTGGGACTCTGTTATGGGGGACTTTGGTTCAGAGACTCCCTCATTGACCTAGCCAAACTTTCTTAGAACTGTGCAGCAGTCCGGCACTCTTCCTACCCAATCCAATGTTCTTCACTTCTCTTCAGAGGTGTCAGACTTATATCACTCCTGAAGGTTCTCACTGCCTTCCCCTCTCATTTTTCCTTTACTTGACATTTCCTCCAATAAATATCTTAAACATCTGATTCCACTTTGGTATCTGATAGGGCACTGATCCCAAGAGCACTCAACAATAAACTTCCTGCATGCTAGCTTGTATCTTAGAGTCTTTTTTCCTGGAAACCCATCATGCAGGCATTGGCACTAGAAGTGGTTAAGAAAAATGGATTCTAAGATAGAATTCTGGATCTGAATCACCACGACCTGGCTGGCAGGGAGGGCTCCATCACTGTAGGTAGATGGCATGTGGAAATATCCTGAAACAAGGTACTGGTGTAATTGCTAGAATATTCACTTATAGTAAACTGATGGAAGGAAATTCACTGGTAAATGAGATGTATCAGCTGGTTGAGAAACAATATAAAGCTAAATCTGCAAATGGAAGAAGGAGAGTAGATGTTGAAGGAGCTGCAGAACCCAGTGAACTTTTAAGGTCAGGAACCATGAAAATCTGTATAAGCCTGGATTCTGAAGGTGCTGAATCAAGAGTTTGGGAAAGAACAAATTGGATGAGGAAGAGTTTTTCTGGATGGAAACACTCTTTCAGACAAAGGATTTAATATCTTTTCAAGGACCCTGGAAGACATTGCAATCGCACTATTAAGGATGGTTCCTCAAAGAAAGTGATAGCCACACTAAGTGAAGGAGAAATGCCAGAACTGTCATTTCAGACAAGGGGAAAACAGAGCAACCTCTGATTTTCTTTTGGTGACCCAAGTAGAGAAAGAGGCCATGAATCCTGGAAAGGGTATTTAGAAATAATTTAATCCAACCTTCTTCCAACTGTAAGCATTGTATACACATCTCTAACAAATGCTACTGTGCAGCTACTTGACAATTATGTTAGAAAGTACTACTTACACTAAAATACATATGTTGTAGTGAAATGAAACCAGACTCTCTCTTAAAATTCTACATATTTGTAACTAGAATATATACTAAGAATCCATTGTAAATTAATCAACCAAACAACCATCCAATTGTCTTTTTAAACCAAGGTTTACTACACACACGCATGCACAAAACACAAAAAGGGTTTCTTAAGAGCTTAAGTCAACCATTCCTCTGGGGAAAAATAGTTTTCCTGTGGTAAGTTGCCTTTTTCTTATAGTTTGCCAGGCAGAAAGTGATATCTATCACCCCCTTCTACTGGCAAGATTAAGACTAATATGAATAGAACAGGGCGTTCTCCATTTCCTCCACACAGTCATACATCTTATCTTGGTGACAAGTTAGGACCCTTCAGTAAGAGCTTTGGTTGTGAAAGTGGAGGTAATGATTGAAGGGCCAAAGTACAATGATGGTGCCAGAAGTAAAGAAAAGCTACAGAGTGTGAGATGATCAGGGATTCAGGGAGTCTCATATCTCTCACCTTTAACAGCTTGCTGGACAGAAATACAATTGATCATCATAATCACCGGCCTTAGGTCAGAGAGGTTTCAGGCTGATGACTGAAAAAGTCCCATGAGAATCACCAGGAATGATTGGGATTAAAAAGTTTTGTGACCACAGCATTGACACCCACACAGGCGCACATACACATACACACACATACACACACCCCTACGCAGCACCTCTCTCCAACTACAGGAGGTGGATGCTAAACCATTTGGAGTAAACAATTACCTGTACTTCACTGTTAAGTGCCTGACAGAGTGAAGCTTCATCTCCCTTTAGTAATTCTCTCCAACATATTAAGAAGTGTTTCCTTCTACCTTAAAGAAGTTATGTGCCTTTAGATTTTAATCGATTATCTGTTTAGCATCATTCAAAAGAAAAAGTCTCACTTTTTTTTTTTTTTTTTAACATGGGCAGGCACCGGGAATCGAACCCGGGTCCTCTGGCATGGCAGGTGAGCATTCTTGCCTGCTGAGCCACCACCTATGTCTCACTTTTTATGATAAGAACTTGGAAATATTTAGATTCACTTTGATAATTACATTGACTTTGATAATCAAGTGCATCCAATTCCAGATATGTGCAAGTTGTGGCATACTTTGCAGGGAATTAAAGAGGAGAAACATAGTTAAGGAGTTCACTGTTCCCTAGTGGTACGGAGATCAGTCTGGTTTCACAGCTGTCATCTCTACTCAGGATTTTCCCACTATTTTCTGGACCAACTTTCTCCTCTAAGTAACAGTCCCTTCAAATATATTGATTAGGAGCATTTCACTTTATTAAATATATTGGATGGAATGCATTCCCTATACTTTCATATAATGTTGATTTGAAAGAAATGTCCCGCTTTGATGTTTTAAGCGAAGAGATTTGCAAGTCCCATGGTTAACAGATTCTGCTGGTTGTGTGACCTCAGGCAAGTCACAGTAACTCTCCATGCCTCATTTTCCTTGATTATAAAATACAGATAGTAATGGTTCTTAATTTATGAAATTTTCATAAAAGCTAAATGTGTTAATTACAAAAGCACCAAGCCCAGTGCCTGAAACACAGGAAGTGTTCAATAAATGCTAGTAGTTATTATTATCTATTCCTCAGTTTAAAAATATGAAGATTAAAGATCTTGTTCATGTATGTTGAATGGTAAGGAGCAAGTAATTATTGAGAAGCCATCCTGTATTTAGATTCTACCCTCTCTCATGCATTCATGATTCCTCAGCACCTTAATACAGATGAAGAAATTGATAACTAGAATCTCTCAGGAGTTTGCCAAAGTATCACAGAGTTGGCAGCGCAATGAGGATTGATGCCAGCTCTTCCAAGCAGCAAAGGCATTACTTTTCCATCATCTCACATTATCTTTCAAATAAAATTTCAGGTGGGGATAAAAACTGCCATTGAGAATTTTTACATACCATTTTATCTTAATTATGCATTTCAAAGTAAAAAATAAGATTATTTCTCTGTTCTCCATGGCAGAGAGTTTTATTCTAAGGATTAAGTAAGATAAGGCCAGGATCCAAAGCAAAACTTTGGGCTTGGTTTCCTGAATGTATCCTTATATCTTCCCCTTTCTGACCCAGAAACAAAGTTCAAAGAAAAAAGGAAGATGAAAAGATGAGGGATAGGAGGAAAGATAAAGAAGACACTGTTACTCTTTGCTGATATTGGAGAAAGACTGTCTTCACTAGGAGTGGCTGGATTATCTGGCACCTCTGGGCTGCTGGGCAAGGAATTTCAGGATGAAATAGTTCATGAGGTTGCTCCATCCTGTGCATTAGAGTTGATTGAGGTTAGTCACGGTCTTCCTAGTGAAAGTCAGGTTATTTTCCTTGGAAGTATCTCAATCTTCTTCTCGGTAGTCTGGATCCTTTACACAGGCAGATGGTTCTGTCCTCTATCCTCACATTTGTCTTCCAGGAGTAAGTACTTTACATGGATGAAGTGAATGAATAATGAGTGACATAATAGATCTGTGCTTGGGAATGTACACACAGACACAGCGTGTACATACGTGCATGCACTAGAACATGACATAAGGCATGTCCTGCATGAGTGCATGTGTGCGGGTCATACTCGTATGTCATTCTGGCCTCTTTTTGTCAAAATGATTCAAACCAAAGAGGCTTTCTAAAAACTTATTCCTGAAATATTTTTCACTTTTAGGCATAATGAAGTACTTCCTACATGTAAAAACGAACTTGCTAAGTTTCTATCTGCTTTTCTGTGGCTGAATCAATGTGCAATATCTGCATGGATAATTAGCAAATGTCTATGATGTATTTACAGGAGTGGAAATGTTTCAGGTTGTCCTGGTGGGCACCGCAGAGAATAAATAAGCAGGCATTTCTCAGAGGACAGAAAACCTGTTACTGAGGTGTGTCTTCTGACCTTGAGGGTCAACCATATAAATGATGACATTGTGAATGCAGAAAACTAACAGTGGTTTCAAATATGAATTCCAAATTGGGAGCCGCAATGGCTGACCTTCCAGATACAGCTGCTGATATGTAATTGAATTGCCCCTCCCAACTCCCTATATAGCACTCCAGAGGTGGTGGCAACGCCGATTTATTAATTTTATGATGATTATAATATTCTCAAGCAACACCAGGGATGCCAGGTAAGTGGATAATAAAAATTCAATTTTAAATCAAATAGCTCATATCATTTATATCTCCAAGTTTTCATATATTTTTTCATGATTTCAAATATCATTTTTCGACACTTTCCTTAAGTCATTCAATAATTACTTCTTACTCGCTTCTCACAAGACTTAAGCCAGGCTTACCCATTTTCACAGAGAATGCCATTGGGAAAATACTGAACAGAAAGAAGGAGAGTGGGGTGCTCTAAATACAGTTATAATTAGCTTTTAGTTTTGTGATTACAAAAAACATAACTCCCTCCTAGTCTAAGTCTTTACTGTTTTGCTTCAAAGAAACAGGACTTACTGAGTCCTAATAAAATCCTTCAGAATCTTTGAAGGATAATGTAAATCTACAATATAGATTAAAACGCCAGTGAGTACTTGGCAGGAAAACTTCCAAAAATTCCTCTTTGAAAATTCCTCTCTCCCTCTCCAAAACATTTCCTGCAAATTGTAGCTGCTTAAAATTACTGCTAACATCTCTCTATTTTTAGCTCCTACTATCTACAGAATGGGCTGTGCCGATGTGCTCTCCCTTCTCCCCTATATCTTTGGACATATAGTTCTTGTGATCAGTTAGCCCTTGGGGACACCTGCTCCTAGGCTTGCTTCTCTCTCCCTGGACTGCTTAAGCTGCTTATCTCGTGGTAACCAGTCTCCTGCTGCCAAACCACTGGTGTTGGTCTGCCTAGTCACTTTAGAGTCTCTAGTTCCTTTCACCACCCTGGGTGACATTCTCCTTGACAGCTCGTAAGCCAGATTATAAAGCAAGTCCCGTGTATGTACACAGTACTCTCTCTCTCTTACCTTTTTAAACTTATGCCTTGTGGTAGGTTCCTTCTAAGAGCAATGAGAAAATAAATATGATTACAAGATTGGAGACCTACTCTTTATTTTCGTACATCACTCATTTCATTTCTTTATTCAACAGATAGTTATTGAGCACTAAAAGATGCCTGACATTGTTAAAGGCTCTGAAGATGCATAAATGAAAATAACAGACCAAATCGCTGTCCTTGTGGGACTTCCATTCTATTGAGGGACAGACTGATAATTCACAAAATAAAAAGGTATACTTCATGATATGCTACAATGTGGTAAGTGCTATAGAAAAGACTGAAAGTAACATAAGGCAAGGTATGGAGGTTTGCAATTTTAGTTAGGTTGATCAGGCTTCACTAAGTATCATTTGCACCAAGGCTTAGGGGGTGGGGAATGATGAAGACATTTGGGGGATTGTATCAGACAGAAGTAACAACCTGTGTGAAGTCCTAAGGCAGGAAAATGTTCCAGGGATGACAAGGAGACTGGTGTAACTGGTGCAGGACAAGGAGAAGAAAAGGGTAAGAAAAGAGATAAGAAAAGAAACATGAAGGGAAGGGGAGCAAATCATTTAGGACTTGTGGGTTATTAGACAGACTGGCTTCTACTCAGGGAGATGGAGACCCACTGGTAGGTTCTAGGAAAGACTAACAGGCTCTGATTTATGGCTGACACTCAGTCACTGCTGTGATGAGAATAGAATGTGGATATAAGTGGCAATGGTGTCAATTGTGAGCCCAAATGAGACTGCTGCATGAATGAACATGAGAGATGTAGATGTTGGTGACTGGCCCTGGAAGATTTTAGGTGTGGACGTAAGAAGAGATCTGATTCTGTATGTATTCTGCTGGTGGAACCAACAGACTTTGCAGCGAGAGTACGTTTTAAAGAGAAGACAAAAAGTTCAGTCTTGAAGATGATAGTTTTGTGACAGATTATAGACAGTCTTTGATTCATACATTAGTGTGGGACTGTAAAATGACCATACAACCAGAAACTGCACAAAGCAATTTTAAAAATCTCTAGGAGAATTATGATTTATCATGACCTGTAAAAGTTTTTGTCAAAACATTAAAATACTCTCTTATTATTGGTTATAAATATATGTGGAGGTAAAAAACATAAAAATGAATAGTCAGTACATTGTAATTTAAAACACTAGAAATGCTGAAAATTAAACTGTTTATTTCTGTAAAAAAATGATCAAGAGTGGTTTGAACAGTATTTGACTTCGTCTTCACATCATAAAAATTATGATATGGTGTCAGTATTTTTTTGATGCCTTGGTGAATTGTCATATGTTTTTTTTTTTCCAAGTTTGAAGGCTTTGTGCTTTCAAAGTTGTGAAATGTCTGTGAGAAGTTTTGTATTGCAAAGATTTTTCAGCATCATTTCCTCTGGGATATCTTCATCCTTTTCGTTACAACCACTTTTGTCATTCAAATTCACATCTGGCCAGGTGTCTAAAGTCACTCACACAGTAGCAGTTTCAACATTCCCACGGTCAGTGTACTAGTCAGAGTTCTCTAAAAAGCAGAACCGACAGGACAAATAGATTAAATATACATGTGCCTATAAATATGCAAATATTAAGCAATTGATTATAGAAATTGGCTCCTAGAACTGTGGGGAATGACAAGTTCAAATTCCATAGGCCAAGATACAACTTGGAAACTTTGATGAAAGTGAAATTGAGTTCCCCAGGAGAACCTGGTTGGCTGAAGTAAAGAGAGACAGGAGATTTTCTTTTTGAATTCTGAAGTTATCAGTTGTGGCTAAGACCTCTCTATCAGTTTGCAAAAGCTGCCAGAAGGTAATATACCAGAAATTGTATAGCTTTTAAAAAGGGAACTTATTAAGTTGCAATTTATGCTTCTAAGGCTATAAAAACACCCAAATTAATGCATCCAGGGAAAGATACCCAGACTCAAGAAAGACCCATGGGTCTGGAACACTTCTGCCAGCTGGGAAGGCACGTTGCTGGTATCTGCTGGGGTCTTTGGCTTCTTGTTTCAAACAGCTTCCCCAAAGGCATTTTCTTTCTTCATCTCCAAATGTCCAGGTCTCACATTAGCCCCAAAGCTTTTTACAAAATGTCCCCTCTTAAAGGACCCCATTAAGTGACCCCACTTGAATTGGTAGAGATACATCTCCATAAAAAAATCCTAATCAAAAGGCCCCATCCACAATTGGATAGGTTACAACTCCATGGAAATAACTTATTCAAAAGATCCCACCCAAGAATATTCAATCAGGATCAAAGAACATAGCTTTTCTGGGGTACATGATAGTTTCAAACTGGCGCAACCTCCAGATGCAGGGAGGAGATTCCCCTCATTGTTGACTGCAGATGCAATAGTCATAGCTACAATCAACTCACTATACATGTGAACACAGTTATGAGATATCCTCACAGTAACAATCAGGCCAGAGAATGTTGAACAAACAACTAGACACCATAACCCAGCTAAGTTGACACATGAAACTAACCATCTTGGTCAACTGTTCCTCTATTCCTTCTGTCACTCCATTTATGTTCAATTGCAATTTTACTTCTAGCATTATCATTTTGTCTCCTTGCTGTACTTTTTTTCTTGGTTGGACAAATTCCTCTTTCAATCATAAAATATAATTTGGACTTATCACTGGGAGACGAGGAGGTAACATGGCTATATGCTTTGCCATCTGTGAACGGAGTGAATAACAAAAGTACAATGATCAGTCAGACTGACTTTGAAAGAACTGATATGATCATAATACACTGATTACAATGCACATTTGTTATTATGTAGCAATTTGGGGGCTGAAAAGCTAACAACACATCATCAGCATGCCCCATAGGAAGGATAGGTAAATGGGGCATATTGATTCTCAGAACCAGTATCAAGCAAGTTATCCTCTGAATTACCTACCTCTCTATACCCTTATCATGGTGCCCCATTTCCCTGAATTTCCTAAGACCTTTTTATGTTCTTTCCTGACTGACTGGGTACTTTTATGTAAAGCTATACCTGGTCTCCCCCATACATCCCCACCCCAGGTAGCCATGATATATTCTAAATCTTCCTTCCTATGCTTCCTCTCATCACAATGAACCTAATTTGCCCCAGGACTTTAAAACTGATGTAATAAATTGTTAATAGCTAATAAATCAGTGCCTCTTGGATACTTGCATTTTAATCAGAACTACTGTATATACAATGCAATCAAAATGAGTTTTATTCTCATATGGTATTTCTTCTACCATGGATAACTACTGTGGAACATATTACTGATTAATAACTGGAACCACTATGCAGGTTATCTCCTTAACAACCGCTGATGTAGGTTCTTACTCGAAGTCTCCTCACCTGCACCCCAGTCTAAACTCTGCCAGAAATCTTGAACAAAATTTTCTTTGAATACGACATTGGAATTCTGGAATTTGAAATAATAAATATCAGAGCTTGAAGAAAGCTTCAAGGTCAACTAGTCCAACTTTTAATTTTATAGTTGTAAAACTTGAGACCCAGATAGGTTATGTGACTTATATAGATCACATAAATTTCTTGAAAGAATTGCTTCTTGAACTCCTGTCTCTCTGCCATGTTTTTCTCAAATGAGAAACAGGTGGTTTAAAAACAGAACTTGATGCAATGGCTTCATGGCTGCCAACAGAGTTTTGAATGCCATAAGCCTCAAGAAGTGCTTGCTGACCAGTCTACTGTGGCTTCAGCTTCAGCCCTGACCTGGGCTGGACTGTCACCAGCATGGAGTACATCTACCACTCAGTATCACTGTAGGCTACACAATGAGAGAGAAATTTCAATCACAGTCTAAATTTCCAATAGGGTCAGTAGCCTGATCTTTCTCAGTAACCAAATAATGTAGGCACTAACTAACCAAAGTTCCTGGAGAGCAGGGAGGACAGGAAACAAAAGCCTGTGGCTTCCCTTTACACCAAGAATGGAACTGGACACCTTCCTAGGCCTAACAGTGAGTAATGAAGATCCATGAATATTATTTTCCGAAGGTGGAAAACTTATCAGGATATTATAAGCATATGAATATATCTAACTTGTTTAGGCTACAACTTGTTAACTCAGAGCACACCATGCAATTAATGAGATCAAGGTCACAAATCTATTCCTTTGAGGGCAAGTTTAATTTCATTCCGTTATTAGCCTCTGACTGCAATGTGCTCTGGCTCTTAGGAAGATGGAGAGGCTTTCTACTATTGAAAAAAAAAACAACAACTTGAGAATATGTTTGCCTGTCTGAACAAACACAGAATCACCTATGAATTGACATTACATTAATTATTTTACCTGAATAAATTTATTTTATTCCCAAACTCGTGTGAATAGGGTGGTTTAATGTCACTTAATTTTAGACAATCCACCTACTTGAATAATTTAACCTATATGAAATAATCGTAAGGAAGAATTAAATTCTAGCTTTTTAAACGTAGCAAGAATAAACAAATATATAGGGATTCATAAATAGTATATTCTTTCCAATTCTAGGATCACTTTAACGCACTTATCTGATTCATCAAGATTGACATTGCAGCTTCGTTTGGTAAATGATTTGTCTTTCTAAATGGCCTAAATCAATTGCTGATGGAGGAGGGGAAAGCAGAAGAGAATCATGAGAAGGAGGAGAGAGGAGAAAGAAAATATTAAAGTCACAAAGATATCCTCTCACATTTTCTCCTGTTAACTTTATAGGCTTACCTAAATTTCGCTATACTTTATCTAAGGTCTACTCAATCTAGATTCCATCCCATTGTAGTGCCAGATGGGGAACCAGTTATTTTTAATGAACTAGGTCCCTATCAGAATCTAGTAAATTCTACTGCTTTAATTTTTAGCTAGCTATTCCTGTACATTTATTCTTTCTATACATTTTATGGCAAGTTTATCAAGTTTCACAAAATGATCCAACTGGAATATGACTGGTATTGCATTAATTTATAAATTAACTTTGTGAAAATTGACATATTTAAGGAGTTAAGTTGTACCTTCCAAGAGCATGATGTCTCTCCATTTATTCAGACCATCTTCAATGTCCTATATTATCCCTCCCAGGTTTTCCTTAGTCTGTGATAAGGGAATTCTTGTGGTTTGCTTTATGCAAATATTTAGGCTTTAATCTTTTAATATGAAAATCCATTTTCTGTCACCTTCAAATTCTTTCCCATACTCCTGCACACTGTTGGTATAATTATTAGGGCAAATAAACTCAGAACATTCTTTGAATAATGATTTTCAGCCTTTACTACATTGGCTGAGTGAAAAACTACTTTAGTATAACCCCTGAGACATAAGCCTAGCACAGCATCTGGAAGCCTTCACCATTATTAGACCGGGACTGCTGGTTTGCACTGCTTTTGAGAGTTAAAACAAATCCCTGGTTTAAGGAGTACTGTACTTCCAAATGAAGGGCAAATATAGTTCCTGATAAAATTAGCATAATAAAAGTCTACATTCATCTGTACAACTGATGTGAAGATGGCTAATTATAGGCTTTGATTTTGTGAAAACATAGGCATCCAAATATAATAAAAAATACACAAATAAAGATGACAAAAGTTTAAATCCACTGAGACTAATGAAAGGCAGGTGCTGATATAAGACCTATTTTTGACACTTGAATACTTTTAATAGTGAACTGTGAGAAAGTGCCTGTTAATTGTAATCAGGAACAAAGAAGATAGTTTCACAAAAATCAGTGCTGCTGTATTTCTGAAGCTGTAAATTATAAATAAGAGAGCCAGAATTTCAGTATCTTATAAAGTGTTTGGTATTACAAGATATGCAAAATTAGCTATTACTGAGTAAAATAAAATAATACAAGAAAGTAATATATTAATAAATAACATGCTTTGGTTGTGGGATATTAACCTAGAAATTTCCAGCATTCAAAAACGCCTTCGTTTTCTTTACCTAGAATGTTCTTTCTGGTTTTATTTCTCCTTCACTTAGTTTTCTAATTAAATCTTACTCTTTTATTATATATTAGTTCAAATTTAACTTCAACTGTAACTTCTTAATAGAAAATCTTGCTTGATGACCACGTCTTAATATTTACTGAAATAATCAATGAATGACGAGAAGGAGAAAGTGCAGGCACTAACACATCCGTCATTTTCTCCTTTTCTTTCTGTAGCTTTCCTTTCAATCCTTGTATCAAATTATCTGGCGTTATGATTGCTTTCATCCAGGTGCTGTCAAGACATATTCACAGAAATAATCAACTATATAAATACCTTTTTTAAAAATCCATTATGATACAAGGTAAATTATGGTTATGGTTTGAAATTAGCATTTCTGGCATATTCTAGAACTTTTTTTCTACTTTTTTCCTTTTTCTTATTTTCCTTTATACCTCATCCAATCCTTCCCCTCCAGGCTCACATCATCTTCTGCATTCAAGAGAATCCAAAGTCAGCTTTGCACTACGTTGTGAGACAGGTCATTCTGTCCACAGCTCCGTGTCCAGGAATATATGTGGATAGACTACTGAATTGGAACACATACAATTTCAGAACAATTGCAGTAAAAACCTATTACAAGGCAGATGATGATAACAATGATGTTGATTCCTAAATACTACATAACTGAAAGAAATTTCAAATGAACATTTTAGTGTACCTCAGGAGGTCCTAAGGAGGCAGTAGTCCCATCCCTGAATAACACTGTACAACTATCTTCCTTATTATTGGTAGAAAATAACAGGCCTGAATGTTCTTCAAGAAAGAGCAAAACAGAGAGAAAATCTGTTGATAATACAACTACATTTCAATAAATGAACAGATCTTTACAATCAAAAACAGATCTTTACAACTCATTCATTTACTCCATCAGTCAAAATATTAATTACTTGCTTTCTACCCGAGGACTTCAATTTATTTTTATCGTATGGCATTATTGTGATATCTGAACTGAATAAATAATAAAATGCTATAAAATACTCTATAGTAAATTAAGAAAGAAATAATCACCCTTTTCAAGGAGAAGAGATGAATGAAATTATACAACCCATTAATGAATCATATTTATGAGGTTCTCAAGGGATTTTTATCTAAAAATCAACGCTTTTTTTCCAAATTGCCTATGTGCAATTTCTTAGAAATTAGATATATTCTGAAAGATTATGCCATAGGAAGTTTTGCCATAGTATAGCAGATAAGTGCATAACCTTTGAAATTTGATTGACCTCTATGTTAATCTTCTCTATCATTTACTTGCTATATAAGCATTGGTATATAACAAGTAAATGATAGGGAAGATTAACATATAGGTCTTCACACCCACATGAGACAGACAATAATCCATTCGGGTGTGATGGTATTAAATAGATTACATCAAGTGCTTATCACAGAAGCTAACACGTAACAAATACTTCATCATCATCATCATCACACCCAATAGTTAACTGATCTTATGAATTACAGGCTGTTATCTTTATCTTACCATTAAGGAAATTGAGACTCACAGAGGTTAATTAACTTCTCCAATTTCATACAGACGTAAAGCGAAAATACTAGAGTTGCCAAGTTCTGCATCTTTCTAGAGCCTGATTGAATCTTAAACTGCGAGTAATACTTTTGAGTAAGATATGCAAATTCAAATATATGCAAATGGATGCAATAGGTATCACTTTCTGAGAAAAATATATGGCCACTTATTCCAAACCTTGATTGAAATTTCTATAATGTTCATTTATCAACACAGGTCAAGGTAGAAATATTATTTCTCAGTTTCCTCAAGTCTCAATTATCAACTGTATTACTTTAAATCCACCAGGAAAAAGAAAACAAAATGAGACCTTCAATCCAATGATGGATAGCTCCCCAAATTAAATTGCATGTGTGCCTGAATGCACCAAAGCATCTTCGGTGGTGTGTGTCTTGATTCACTCATTCTTTCTTCATTCAGTAAATATGCAACACTACTACTCAATGCATGGATGCCTAGGAAGACCTGAACATACAGAGACTTCATACTTATCTTGGGAAGGTTCACCTTCTCACGCAGAGATGCAAATACAGAACTGAATATCAAAATAGAACTCAATAACCCTGTAATAGAACTCATGTTTTCAATTTCCTTCTCCAAATGAATGACTTAATAAGTGCTGAAGTGTATCTGGACAGAAAGAATATTATGCACAAAGACATGGTCATAAGAAATAAAAAGATGTTTTCAGAAAAGGGTAAAAATGCAAATATTTGAGAGTTTGGAAGAATGGTGAAAGCAAACATAAAATATATTGTAGAACCTACATCAGGTTGGCTTCATATTTCGGGTCATAGAATAGAAGATTTTAAGGTTAAGAGTGAGTGATACATTTAAATTTACATATAGAAAATCACTGTGGCAATAGTCTGCAAGATGGTAAGATTGAATATACCCTGCCAGTCATTTGTGCAATACTTTATTCATTAATTCATATATGTATTCAAAAACATGCTTTGCTCCACTTACTGTATGTGGGGGAATACATGATTGAGGTACTGTATGGAGCAAACATTTATTCTCTCTTTCCCATCTACCTCATTCTCTCCCTCCTTTGCTTCTCTCCTACAGTTTATTGAGGTATCAGAGACTAATAGTAAACAAAGACAAATAATAAACACAATAATCAAGTATGATAGCAATTCAAAGTTCTACATCATTACAACCTAAAAATAGTTGAATATACTAGACAATTAATGTCAATAAACTATTTTAAGTCAGCCCTTTGATCACAGCTACTCCTAATCCAAGTTCCAGTGTTTCACTAGCAATTTTGGAAATTTCATTTAGCTTGATAGAGGATAACATCACTAAATTTGTCCAAAGAGATTTGCAACATAAATCCATTTCAATAATTTATAACAAGGACTGAAAATATGCACCACCTGGTAAACAAATCTTTCCAGTTAGGAAAATGATCTAATAAAGTGAATTGGAAAAGAAAAAGGTCTGCTTGATGAATTCAGGATCTGAATTTAGGTAGTTGAGTGGCCTAAAGTAGCTATTCATCAAGCAGCAGAGGTTTGGTGAGACATCCTGTTCTGTATAGATACAGCTTCCAATGGAGGGAGTATTACTGGTGGCTGCTGAGAACACCTTCTTTTCTGGACAATGCTGAAGAGATCATAGCAGTTTCTTACTTTCTAGATTTCATATTTCTAGATCCCAAAGGGAACATCACCTCTCATTTTATACTTGTCATTACAGCAACACTCTTTCCATATTTTAACCTACAATTTTCAAGTTAACAGATTATTTCCATTGATTGCTTTTTATGTTGGCTTTTTATATATGTCTCTATATGTTGTCTTGACATATAAGTTGCACCTTGATCTTACATCTAATTTGTCTGTGAGAAGTTTTTCTGTGGTCTGGATTGAACCTCATGGCCTGGAAACTAATCTCACCCAGCAGTTTACAGGCAGCCTTAAAAATTCCTCTCATAGACAATAGCGACACCTGCCTAGTCCTATCTAAATATTGGTACAATGGCCTTTCTAATAAATAACAAACTCCCATATATACAATTCCCACCCCCACAATATCTTAAATTGAAAGCAAAGTGGCAACTTTCTATTCCAGCTGGCACCCTGCATTTACATATGGATAGTATATTGGCAGTGCCTCTCAAACTTAATTTGTATGTGAATTATCTAAGGATCTTGTTATAATGCAGTTCAGTAAGACTGGGCCGAGGCCTGACATTCCACATTTATAAAAAGCATCAGTGATGCTAGTCTGGAGATCACACTTTGAATAGGAAGTGTTTAGGGGCTTTGTGACTAACGTCAGCTCCAAATAATGCTTTCTGTAGGTGTCACAGTAACAATGGCTTGCACAAGGGAACTTCTGTTATTGACGATTGCCATAGTCTAAACTCCCTGCAAAAGACCCTACTATGAGCTTTTTAGTTGAGTTCATAATGTCCCTTGCCTCTTGAAAAGTTCCTTTGAGCAGTTGGACAGCTCAGGGCAACATGATTTGCTAAAAGCCTGGGCATTGTCATTTCATTGCCAAGTGATCTTTTTTTTTTTTTTTCATTTATTGAAATTTTATTCTGGTGAGTTAGATATTAGCTCAACTTTGAGTCTCAAGAAAGGTACCGGTATTAGCAAGTGCCTGGCTTAGGAATACGCTAGAAACTTGGGGACCTGGCAGTGTTTCATTTTGCTCATTTTTATCAACAGGCTGACATTTATTTAACAATAACTCAAGAGGGAAGATGCTGGGGGCAGGGAGACCAACAAGGAAGCTAGCACGTTGGTTCAGGATTGGAACACAACCAATTGGCAAAAGTTGTGGAAGACATTTTTGGGCCACCCTGGAAGTTGACATTTCCATTCCTGCAACTGTGTAGGAAAGGCTGGATAATTCTCACTGAGGCGGTCAATGGGGAAACAAGCATATTAAGCATTCTATTTAAATATTTTTCAGGTGCATGCTGATGCTTTACACATTAGAACTTCCTGAGAAAGCAAACACAACTGGAGGTGAGGGAAGTGAGTTGCTTTGACCATCTTGTTTCATTTTGAATATTGCAATAAGAATGTATGACTTGAAAGCATTTTGAGAGGTGTAAGTATATAAAAATATGGACGTATTATTGGATGTACTTAGCATGTTTCATCTGTTTCCGAGAGTAGGTTTTTGACATGTATTTCAATAATCTTTCAATAAATTGCATCTGCTTTTATAGTTATTATTACTAGAACTGCCATCATTACCCTGATAGTTCTCTAAAGAACTCTGTGGTGTCATGGGACTGTGAGTATTAAAACAAAATGTTACGTCCAACCCCTAGAAGGCTATTCATCTAAAACCATCAAAAATAACATGCAAACCTCCAGAGGAAGTAGAAAATCCAAGCACACCTTCATCAGAAAGGAATTCCACAGAGAAATCCAATGTAATAAACATGTGCCATTAGCTGTGGTCTGGACACGGTACAACTTGGAAAAGTACCTATAATTTACCTAATGAGTCTCAACCGAGTCCAGGAAAATTCTCAAATTTAATTATACTCTAACTTTTTATACTCAAAATTAGATATTATCAGACAGCAGGTTATTCAATAAATTTGAATTCAATAAATTTCAGTGTGAATGTGCTTTTTCCCCACAAAGGTGACAAGACCCAGGCAGCAGGACAAGTATCCCAGACACATCTCTGGAGGAAGAAGTACACACAGATGGTCAGAAGATCTGATTTCTCACCTCAGAAATTATCCTGATGCTAAAAATAGACAAGATAAACATAAATGAGTGAGCAGGATGCCCTCAAGGTGAAAGCAGAACTGATAACATATGTAGGATGAAGGCAGTCATTACAGCTGATGTGTAATGAATGCTTATGACCAAGCACTGTGCTACATGAGCAAGCAAAGTGAAGCATGGAGAAGTTAAGGAACTTGCCCTACAGATGAGTAAAAACAACAAGGAAAAATAAATAGGTTAATAATAAAGGGGGATAAAGGGTAAAAAAAATTGGGTAAATTGAAATACTAGTGCTCAATGAGAGGTAGGAGTAAGGCGTAAGTTATGGATGTGTGAGTTTTTTCTTTTTATTTCTTTTTCTGGAGTGATGCACATATTCTAAAAATAATCATCATGCTGAATACACAACTATGTGATGATATTGTGAGCCATGGGTTGAATACGGTGGATGGACTGTATAGGTGTGAAGATTTCTCAATAAAAATATTTTTTTATTAATTAAAAAAAATTAACCAATACAACATTTAGAAATCATTCCATTCTACATATACAATCAGTAATTCTTAATATCATCACATAGATGTATGATCATCATTTCTTAGTACATTTGCATCGATTTAGAAAAAGAAATAGCAAGACAACAGAAAAATAAATAAAATGATAATAGAGAGAAAAATAAAAATAAAAAATAAAAAATATTAAAAAAAAAACTATAGCTCAGATGCAGCTTCATTCAGTGTTTTAACATAATTACATTACAATTAGGTAGTATTGTGCTGTCCATTTTTGAGTTTTTGTACCCAGTCCTGTTGCAGAGTCTGTATCCCTTCAGCTCCAATTACCCATTATCTTACCCTATTTCTAACTCCTGATGGTCTCTGTTACCAATGACATATTCCAAGTTTATTCTCTAATATTGGTTCACATCAGTGGGACCATACAGTATTTGTCCTTTAGTTTTTGGCTAGTCTCACTCAGCATAATGTTCTCTAGGTCCATCCATGTTATTACATGCTTCATAAGTTTATTCTGTCTTAAAGCTGCATAATATTCCATCGTATGTATATACCACAGTTTGTTTAGCCACTCGTCTGTTGATGGACATTTTGGCTGTTTCCATCTCCTTGCAATTCTAAATAATGCTGCTATAAACATTGGTGTGCAAATGTCCATTTGTGTCTTTGCCCTTAAGTCCTTTGAGTAGATACCTAGCAATGGTATTGCTGGGTCGTATGACAATTCTATATTCAACTTTTTGAGGAACCGCCAAACTGCCTTCCACAGTGGTTGCACCATTTGACATCCCCACCAACAGTGGATAAGTGTGCCTCTTTCTCCATATCCTCTCCAGCACTTGTCATTTTTTGTTTTGTTGACAATGGCCATTCTGGTGGGTGTGAGATGATATCTCATTGTGGTTTTGATTTGCATTTCTCTAATGGCCAGGGACATTGAGCATCTCTTCATGTGCCAAATTTTGGCCATTTGTATTTTCTCTTCTGAGAGGTGTCTGTTCAAGTCTTTTTCCCATTTTGTAATTGGGTTGGCTGTCTTTTTGTTGTTGAGTTGGACAATCTCTTTATAAATTCTGGATACTAGACCTTTATCTGATATATCGTTTCCAAATATTGTCTCCCATTGTGTAGGCTGTCTTTCTACTTTCTTGATGAGGTTCTTTGATGCACAAAAGTATTTAATTTTGAGGAGCTCCCATTTATTTATTTATTTCTTCAGTGCTCTTGCTTTAGGTTTAAGGTCCATAAAACTGCCTCCAATTGTAAGATTCGTAAGATATCTCCCTACATTTTCCTCTAACTGTTTTATGATCTTAGACCTAATGTTTAGATCTTTGATCCATTTTGAGTTAACTTTTGTATAGGGTGTGAGATACAGGTCCTCTTTCATTCTTTTGCATATGGATATCCAGTTCTCTAGGCACCATTTATTGAAGAGACTGTTCTGTCCCAGGTGAGTTGGCTTGACTGCCTTATCAAAGATCAAATGTCCATAGATGAGAGGGTCTATATCTGAGCACTCTATTCTATTCCATTGGTCGATATATCTATCTTTATGCCAGTACCATGCTGTTTTGACCACTGTGACATTGCCAAGTGATCTTGATCAATATTCTTAAACTGTAGAAAACTTCAGTTTCTTCATTTATAAAGTGGTTATGATAATGATAATAGCAAAAATGATAATATATCACTCTTAGGAATGTGATGGTATTAATGACATGATGCATGTAAATTTCCAAATATATCACATAATACGTACTTTGTATTACCTCATAGAACCAATATCATATCTGTCTCTTTCTGCTTTTCTGAATCCTAAAGCATTTTGTCCAGCTCACCTTAGTTTGAGGTGAAGTTTGATTTGCTAATGAAAGAAATCAAAAAAGCTTACAGTGTAGTAGCTGCTACTTCCTTTTAGCAATGTCTGAACTCAGATTTTGATGGAACTTGACAAGAGCCGCAAAATCTTCTTGGTAGTCTTGCCTCACCCAAAAGCTAAGTGTGTCCATACAGGTTGAATTCCAGAAATTCCATAATTTTCCAACATGATTATATACATAGATATCTAATACACTTTGAGTTTCATAGAGAAAACACAATTCTTCATTTAGAGAGAGTCCATCACTCAATGTACATGTTTGACAGCAGCTAGCTGTTAGCTGGATGCTAACTGGGAGAGGTGAGTTAACATCAGATATTTCTAGCAAGTTTGCCTGTGATGAGGTTGATATTTTTTCCCTGTATTAAACAACTAAAAAAGAAGTTCTGGAATGGTTTAATTAATCCTTGAATCATGTCAGTTTTACCATCCACTGGATAGGTACTAAGAATTTGTATTAAATAAAACTCTTTTCTCTTATATCACCTGCTGATTTCTGCAGGAGATCTATCTAACCCAATAATTTTTATTCTAATTTTAGAACTATGTATAACCAACATCTAGGAGAATCCTATCAATAGACATCTGCAGGTGCAGGAACAAAGATTTGTCTTTCCATTTAGCCACAAAGCACACTTCTGCTCTCACCATTGGCAGTCTGAAGTTCACAGATTTGCTTATCCTTAAACTTAATGAAGAGATTCCACTCTGTCCTAGGAGAAGAATACAATAGGAAATCTGCATTAATGTTCTTCAACATTTTAGACAGTGTAAGATTTTATTTTTTTAAATGCCTGAATCTTTTCGTCACAGCTGGGCCTGTTCAGCACAGTGGTCCTTTTCTTAAATGAGCAACATGGCTTCAATTCTGAGATGTTCCTCATCTAAGTTAATAAATCACATCATAGTTTTTAACTTTCTAAGAGGGATGGCAGGAAATAATGTTATTAATTAAGGGACTTTGGAACTTAGGCTGGGAGGGGGAAACTGACTTGATTCATGGAGTAAGTAAGGCGACTCTACAGCAATTGACTTAACTGTCACAAGTTCCCTCTCAGAATCTCTGGGCAACTGATGAAATACAGCGAGCTGTCAACTCAATCATGGGCAAGCAGTCCAACAAATCACTCACATGTAAGATAAAGTGCCTTTTTATCTGTCCTCAATTCTGAGCCAGATTTATATAAAATCAGACCAGCAAATGAACCCCTGGAGAGGAATCTGACATTGGTGGGACTCAGGAGTGATAGCAAGAGAGGGGTCTCACTCTCTCGTATTATCTAAATGTGAACCTTGCCTTTGGGTGTTACCAAGAGTCCAGCATTAATTGTGAGGCAATGATTGATGGCATATCTGGGCAGACTGAAAGTTGATGCTGCCAGTTTGGTTCTCATCTGTGCCCCTAAGCTCAAGCCAGCTAACCTCCTCATTGATACTTACTAAGGACACTTTAGAATCATCTTAGAACAACATGTGACAATCAAAATACCATGCTTGTCATAATTGAATATTCAACATATACAAGGGGCTGCTTTGTTTTTAAATTCTTTTTTACTTGAAACGTTGTAGGAAAATCATACAGAAAGTACAGAGTTCCATATACCACCATCCCTCACACACACAGTTTTCCCTATTATTAAAGCCTGTAGTTTATATTAGGGCTTACAGTTTGTGTTATACAGTTCTGTGACCTTTTTAAAGTATTTTTATTCTGGTAGCAATATTCAAACTGAAATGTTTAAAAGGACTGCTTTTTGAAACAAATTTATCTGAATGGAAATAGTCACTCTTTGTAGATTTTCCAATTACTTAATTGACTGCAAATCTTTATCATAGAAGTATTATTGTGTTTTAGGGTGTTTTGACCAGCTCTTCTGTTTAAACCTACTATAAATATTAGTACTCTCTCCCAGAGAGAACTGATCCCAGCATCACTCGAAAAAAATGTCAGTCAGGCCTGCGATTCTGTAGGTACACACTTTTTGACAGATTTGTCTACGGTAAGGATTCAAAACTGATTCAGTTGGTGCAATTGTCAGCACAGCCTAAGTATCAAATGTTGTCAGGCTCAGCTGAAAATGAGCGTACTTTCTTAGCATCGCTAACAGCTATCTTAATAAACCTGCCAACATTGCTAAATATAGCTTGCTGTTGTTTGAGAAGTTGAAGACACAGACACATAAGGACTTAAATTATACAACTAGAAACAATTAGAGGAATGCCACATGCTACATTAAATCAATTTGCTGTTTTCTCATTTGATCCCTGATAAATTCACTTTAAGTATTCTCAGAGTTTGTTCTCCCCTCAATAAACCAAAATTTCGCAAATGGAGTTTGTGACATTGCCTGTAAGAATTTTTATCACATATGTGTTCAGCACATTAGAATTAGAAGTTCTTTCTTGAGTTCTTCCTTTGCAAATTGTGCAGTTTGCATATTTTCTTTTCTGCAAAGCATGAACACACACACAAGCATTTACCCCCAAGTGAGTATATTCTATTTGATAGAGCAGTTTCTCACTCTGATCACTCACTATTCAGCACTTATATAGCTTTTATAATTTCAACTTTCACTTATTTTATACTACCTTTTACATTTTCTTTAATTATTTCAAATACCTGATTGTTTGTTTTTTTATTGACAACAAGATTTAAAAATCAGGGACCAATGTCTTCCAGATTCTTTCTGTTAGCCGCAAAGCACAGAAATGATTATTGAACATAGAGAAATTAGGAGTTAAATAAAAATAAACACAAACATATTTATTGAAGAGCTCTATATTGCTTCTCCAAAGGTAACTGTTTTTAATACTGTTTAGATATTATTTCAGAATATACACATGCACACACATCCCACACATACATATGTATAACCTTTTAAAAATTTATCTAACAAGATTGTTTAGTACATGTATTTATGTTTATTGATTTAAATAAAACAATCTTCCATATCAGTGCATGCATATATCCTTTCTTTTTAATGTCTTCAGACTATTATTTTATGTCCATGTATCATAATTTAACCAGCTCACTATCAGTAGTCATTTGTTTCCAGGTTTTATTGCTACTATAAACTCTATAATGAAGATTCTTGTACATATGTCATGGAATAATTTTGTGCATGTGTCTCTAGGGAAAATTCCTAATCTATAAAATTGCTGGCTCAAAAACTGTGAGCATTTTTAAATTTGATGACTATTGTTTCCTTCAAAATGTTTACATTAATTTAAATGTTTTGGGGCAATCTGTTGCGCACCTGATAAACAAAAATTAGAAGGAAATTGCTCTCAGATTTCTTTCTGATTTGTGAATGGTTCAAATCAGGATTTAATAAAACACACACACACACACAAGGCTAGATTTTCTAACTCTGGGTCTTTAGATTCTTTGAAGTTATGTGTGTGTTTATATGGGCAACTTCATTTTTCACTAGAGAAAATGTTCATAGTTTTCATCATATTTTCAAAGGAGTCTGTAGCTCATTCCCAACTATACCCACAAACTCTACCCATCTCCAAAAGAAGTTTAAGAAACGCCATCACTTATTTTTTTTATTTATTCGTTTATTCTCATTGTGAAAGTCATTAATTTTTCTTTCTAAATTCTTGATTTTAATCTATGTTTTACTGTTAGACAAGAAGCTTATCTCAAGTGAAAGAATGTGGCATCACTTTGATCATTATTCAAGGTTTCTAAAAATCTTGAAAAATACTGCGCTGGGCTGGCCACAGTGGCTCAGAAGGCAGAGTTCTCACCTGCCATGCCGGTGACCGGGGTTCGTTTTATGGTGCCTGCCTATGCAAAAACAACAACAACAATAACAAAAAAGAAAACACACTGCACTGATTCCAACATGACCTGAATTAGGACTGAGTCACTGGTATGGCTGCCTCTCTACCTCTGACTCTACTACAGCCTTCTCTTCACACCTCCATACGTTATTCTCTACCATTGCACAGGATGCTCTCTCCAGATTCCACCCACTTCTTTTCTATCATCAAAGGTTATATAACTGAATAAAGAAGACAAGCATCTCTGTCATATGACTTTAGGATAATTCTCAGTTAGCTAGATAAGTGCACTTATGCTGCACTATCAGTAATTCCAAAATCTCAATCATTAGAAAATGCAAACTTTATCCTGGCTGCTTCCGCTTTATGGCTCTTCTATCTTAACACGTGCCTGTGTGATCCTTGTGGCAGGGGAACAGAGACAACGGAGAATCACACACCACCACTTAAGTCACATCTTATTGGTTAGAACTCACATAGGGAACAGCCTAAACTGTAAAGGTGCTGGCAAATTTAGAGAAGCAAATAGAAATTTGAAAATAATTACTGCATCTGCCATACATATCCACTCAGCATTTTTTTTTTTTTTAGTTGTGAATACCTAATAGTTATGGAGTTACTGGTATCTGTCAGATGCTTTTCTAAGAGACTTGTAGGTATTTTCTCATTTTATTCTCATGGAAATTTTATCTGAAAACTTGAAAGTTGAATCACAGAGAGGTTAATTATCTTTTATAACATCATCCAGATATTACATTAAATGGATCATATACGAATCAAACTCCAGTTCTGTGCCTCTAGAGCCCATGATATTTTCCACCATGCCACACAAATTTTTTACCATTTCATTCATTCTACAAGAACTCACCAAGGAACTATAGGGTATCTGTTAATGCAGATTTCCTGGAAATAATTCAGTAGAGTTGGAAGATGTTCAAAGTTAAGGAACTGGTATGTACAAAGATACAAAATGTAGGAGCACATGATGGGTTAGGAGAAATGCCAGTAGCTGAACATGACTGGTCTTGTCGGTATGAAAGGAGGTGTGACAAGATATATGTCTGGAAAGTTAGGAAGGAGCCAGAGCTGTAAGAGCTGCTGATGTCTAATATTAGCCATCAGATAAAAGTTACAAAACCATAAACAGTTCCCTCTTTTTGTATTTCTATGTTACAGACAAATTCTCAATTCTAGAAGAATAATCTCCTCTAGGAAAACCATGTTGACCAACTGTGGCGAGTCCCCTTCAAAGCACTTTACCTTGAACAATCTTCTTCACTGTACCACTTATGGTTTTTGGAAACTCATCTCTCTCTTCCACTAGCCTGGCAAAATTAAGGGACATACATGGTCATCTTCCACTAGCCTGGCAAAATTAAGGGACATACATGGTCAGGTTCATCTTCGGACTTGTAGGAGGAAGACTGAAAGGCTATGAAAGTATTTAGCTCTTTATTTTGCACGCTCTTATTCTCTTTGATAATGGGATATTTCCCAGAGTCTTAGCGACCTTCCTCTAATCTTAAAACCTTGCTTGATCAGAAAAAATATATAGGATCTCTCTCATTCTTGCTACAAGAATTTTGTGTCATAGAAGTATTAAAGAGTAAAAATATGCAGTTCATTAACTATTCCCAATCATGAAAAGATGTTCTCATGTTTTCTCTCACTCTTGCAGCATATTGTTAAAGCTACCAGAATGCAATATATCAGAAATGGAATGGCTTTTAAAAAGGGGATTTATTACATTACAAGTTTACAGTTCTAAGGCTGTGAAAATGCCCAAACTAAGGCACCAAAAGAGAGTACCTTCACTCAAGAAAGGTTGATGCCATCTAGAACACCTCAGTCAACTGGGAAGTCATGTAGCTGCCTTCTACTGGTCCTTTGCTCCTCGGTTCCATTGCTTTGAACCTCTATTCCTGTTGGGGTTCCTCACTTGGCTTCTCTTGGGCTGGGTTTCATCTCTTGACTTCCCTTGGCTGTCTCCAGGTTCTGGCTTATGGGAAGGCACATGGTGATATCTACTGGGCTCTGCCCATGTCTAGGCATCTGCTTTCTCATCTACACTACAAGCATCTCCAAACATCCATGTCTGTCAGCTCTGAAGCAATTGCTTTCCAATCACCTGCATCTGATTGTTTGCATCTAGATGTTTCCCCTTTTAAAGGACTATAGTAAACTAAAGAAGACTCACCTTGAATGGGTGGAGTTACATCTCCATCTAATCAAAAAGCCACACCCACAATTGGATGTGTCACATTTCCACATTAGATGGAAGTATTCTAACCAAAAGCTCACAGCCACAACTGAGTGTATTACATCTCCATGGAAACAACCCAATCAAAATTTCTTGCCCTAAACAATAGTTCTGGTCCCACAAAATTGGATCAGGATTAAAACATAATAGTTTCCAACTGGCATAGTGCCTGAAAAACCTTATCTTTTTAAATTTGATAAAATTTATTACTTTTCATGTATAAGAGAGAGCAATCATATCAAATTATAAATAAAACAGTTTTATGTTTGTAAGGAAACTGAGGCTATAGGTGCTTCTCTAAAAGATTACCTGTTAGTGCATCATTAACCAGTTTTCCCTCTTAATCATCGATTCCTAAACTGAATACCATACACCAAATAATTGGTGTCCAGAGAAAAAGATTCTACCACTGGATATCAGACTCCAACTCAAATCAATCCATAGTTGCAATGTGAATTAACTTAATCTGTCTGTCAGTTAGAATGAGTTATGTTTTCAGGTACTGTGATCAAATGTAATTTTCAATAGTCTTCTTCTGCTTTTGAGGTTAAACTTAATTGTCCCCTCCAGTGTATTTATTAGGAGTGTCAGAAACTTAATAATAACTCCAGTTTATTGTTATCTTCTACTTTTCTAATACTTATTACTAAAAATACACTGGATATTTCACCTGTCTGTATTTCATATGCTTTACTCTATGGCCTTCTGTGATATTATCACAGGAGAAAAGTACTGGATCATTTGTAATCTGTGCCAGCCTTTACCGAACTTCAGGCACCTGGGACGTCTCTATGGAAATAGAGATGTATCTAGCCTGTTACTTCCAACTGATTTTTGCATTGACTTGACATATCCTGCTTTTTATACTGTGATATTTTCAATGTTTCTGTTGAACTGTTTGTTAAAACAGAGATCTGGCTCTTCTGGCATTTTTCTTTCTTTTTTTTCTTTTCAGGCACACAAACATAACCACAGAGTTAGTAGTCTGTTCTCAGACTCTCATCTCAGTTAACCTGACTAGAGTACATATATCTGACCTTTACTATTACTCATTTGTATTCGTCTACATTGATCACACCTTGTGAAGATGTTCTGACCTATGTTACCGCCTATGGGTTTGTCAAAAAGGGTCATTAAGTGATGAAGTGCTGCAAACCTGGGTATGGACTTGGGTTACTGGTGTATTTCTTAAGCTATAAGACGCTACCTTGAGAATCTTCGCACTAGAAAGGACCAGAAAACACATAGAATCAAGAGCTTCATTCTACAGGTAAGGCAAAAAGACCTGGAGAAGATGAATTATTTATACAAAGTTACATAGCTGGTTCATAGCCAACAATGAATAAGAACCCAGGAAGCCAGAGTCACTCCCACTTTCAGTACACCATATGGCCTCTCTCTTCAAGAACTGCCTAGTGGAATATTTGACCACCATTCATACCCATGTTTGCAAATCTGAGGAAAGGCAGGATCCAGTCCCACTGCCCTATAAAAGAGGTGAAAGGAAGTTTGGCATTCTTTTTCCTACCTGCCATGTGACCTGAGTGTGACCAGTCAGACCGCCCTGTCTGATTCTTGAGGGAGTGAAGCAAGGGAAGGATAAATAAAGGGTTTTTATGGCTCCTGCAATAGAATGGAGTGTCCAATGTTTTGGTGGCAGGGATTCAGAATAGTGGAGTCCAGCAGAAGGGGATAGCATGAGGTGATGACAGCTGAAAGGCCGTTGGTGATGCCTTGGCTTCTTTCTCCAGCTTTTCTGTAGATTATGTGATATATCCCACACACCTGCAATAAACTCCTTTACTATACAAGTCAACCAGAGTTCATTTTATTATTTTTGAATAATAAAGCAGCTGTAATACACCTATTAAGGGGGTTGCTACTAATTTTCTAAGCACAAAGGCAATTTTTCTCCCCTTGTCTCCTGTCAAGTCTCATTTACTTTTCATTCAAATTGAATCTCTTGAGTTGATCTCACCGTATCTAATACTATCTAAGTAGTAAAACAACATTGTGGAAAGAAGAGTGAATGGAATAAAAAAGAGAGTAAGGGAAGGAAGGGTGAAAGAAGAAAAGGAAGGCAGGGAGGTAGGAAGGAAGGAGGTCTTCTCCTATCCTCCCATTTCTGTGGCTAATCCCTCAATCCCTCTGTACCAATCCCTCTGATTACTTGACGATCATGCTTCATCCTTTATCCTTTTATCATCTTCAATTTTTTGTTCCATTAGTCCCATCCCATATACTTCAAATTAATTCTGTTCTTTCCTATTCTTAAAAAAACAACAAAGTTTTCATTAGTGATTTTCTCTCGTAAATTACCATTCTGTGTTATCTCCCTTTCAATCCCAAATTCTTAAAGTATTAATCAATATTTCTAATTTAAATCTTAATCCTCTGCAATCTGACTTCTATCCCTACTATTCACCTATTTTTAAATTACTCAACATATATTTTTGGATAACTATTGTGCTTCAAACATAATTCTAGACACTGGAGACACAATATCACTGTTTTTTTTTTAAGATTACCCTGTACAGAGAGAGCAAATAAATAAAAAATAAAGAAGAAAGTACATAAAAATATATACAGAGAAATAAAACTGAATGGTTGCTCCTGACTGAGAGAGATCTAAAAAAGTTTGGCTGAAATGATGTCTCATAAGCTGTGTGTGGTGTACAATGGCTGATGGGAGAAATGTCTTATGGGGAATTGCTTGCAGAGTCCATAAAAGCATGTAAAAGGTTATATAAGTTATCCAGGAAAGAAAGGTGGCTTCTTGACAAGGATCACAGTAGTAAAAGTCTAGGATCTCAGGATATGTTTCATATACAAAATCCACAGGACTTGCTATAGGATTGATTGGATGGGTTCAGGTGGGAAAGAAGAAAGTCAAGATAACTGCTGGATCTTTGGATTGAGGAACTTGGTGAATATTGGTTAGTTGTAAATTAAGATTTGGGAGATTCAAAGAGGAAAATACTCAGGTGGCAAATGAAGCTCACAGAAATCAAAGTTTCTGCTTTGGATTATGGTGCCTATTAGACAGCCAAGTAGCCATATCAAGTTAGCAATTTGATAATTCCACAATAAAGATAATAAAGATACATTTTTGAGCATCATTAGCATGTAAATGACATTCAGACTTAAAGGATTAGATGTGATTTTTTAGAGATAAAAGGTAAGCAGAAAACGGAAAGGGGCCAAGACGAAATTTTTGGTTCACTCTTACATTTATTTCAAGTAGATGAGATAGGTCTGGAAAGAAATCAGAAAGAGTAGCCACTGAGGTAGGGGAAATAAGCAGAAGAGTACAGGGTCACAGAAGTGATAGCTGATATCCATGTGATGTGTTCATATCCAAATCTCCTAGACATCTGAATATGATTTTATCTGGAAAAGGATTCTTTGAAGACTTAATGCAAGGTAAGATCATCCACATTAAAGTGGCCCCTAAATCTAACACCTGTCCTTATACGAGAGAGGCAGAAGTAGATTTGAGACACAGGGACACAGAGGAGAACTCAATGGAAAGACAGAGGCAGAAAATTGGAGAAATGTGTCTGCAAAGTATAGATTGCCAACAGCTGCCAGGGGTAAGGAAAGAGGCATCCTATCATCAACTATCAGAAGAAAGAAAGGATAGTTAGCTGTGTGGAAGTCTAATGAAAGTTCAAGTAACAGAGACCAAAAAAAAAGTAACCATTGGATTCGGCCACACCCAGATTATTGGTAGACTTAATAATGCATTCATTCATAGACCTCCATTAGTTACCCTCTTAGTGGAGTAATGTGGAAGAAAGTCTGATTGCAGTGTGCTGAGGAGAAATTAGCAGATAAATAAGTAGGGCCACAACTTATTACAAGAACAGGAGAGTCTTTCAATACCAAAATGGAGCAATACCCCGAGGGACCTGCATCATAATCAATGTACCTCCTTCTACAGCATTGTGGTCCTCCCAACCCTAACACTGCCTTCTTCATTGTCAGTGCTTTCCACTATTTTATGAACAGACTTTTCCTGAAAGATGATTTCATTAATTTTGATCACGATGACAAGCTCATACAATTAATTCATACACTTAACTCTAGTTGCCTCCTTTTATCTAGACATGAAAGTGCCATAGCTCCTCAAATGCAACAAAATCACATTGAACTTGTCCCCCTTCAATAAAAGTAAAACCTCTCCTATCTCTGCATCCATTCTCTTCTTTATAAGACTACCACTCACCCAGTTGTTTCCTGGTAACATCAGACATCATGTAACTGTCACATAAATATGCCTAATGCAAGGGATGTATTCAAAAAAAACTTCATTGTTATCTTTCTCTGTCTATAAACTTGCTTAATGTAGCTAGCTCCATGTACATTATGTCATCTTTAGCTTACTAAACAATATTTCACCTTAGCAATTGGAATGCTAGTCCTTCATAATAGTAAAAACTTAAAACATGCTTTATAATTAAGACTATTCTTCCCCTCCCTAGCTCAGGTTGGTAAAGCCAGGAGAGGCTGCCACGTGCACTGCCATGTTACAGAGGAGGCAGTGACCAAGGGTTGCTGGCTGCCAGCCCCAGATAAGCAGTCATTAGAAAAGACACCTTGATTTGGACTTTGTTTTAGCTTCAAATCCATGAGCCAATGAATTCCCTTTGTTTAAGCTGACTTATTGCATGGTATTTGCTTGATCTACCTAGGAAACTAAACCAAATTTTGGTAGCAGGAAAATAGGGTGCTGCTATTGCAAATAACAAAAAAAAAAAAAAATGTGAAAACAGTTTTGGAATTGGGTAATCGGTAGAGGCTGGGAGAATTGTGAGGGCTCAAAAATAAGTGAGAGTTATAGAACAAGTTTGTATCTTCTTAGAGAATACATAATTTTCCTAAACAGAGTGTTGGCAGAAGTATGGACTTTAAACACATTTCCAGAGATGCTTTGGAAGGAAATGATGAATATATTATTGGAAAGTGGAGGAAAGGCAATCCTTCCTTGTTTTAAAGTGGCAGAGAACTAGGCAAAATTTAATTCTGATGTTGGATGGAAGGCAGAATTTGAAAGTGATGGACTTGGACATTTAGCTGAGGAGATTCCAAGCGAGGTACAGAAAGTGGAGCCTGATTTCTCACTGCAGCTTACAGCAGAAGGATAAGCTGATAACTGAACTCTTGGGCACAGAGAAACATGAAATTGATAGTTTAGAAATTTCTGAGACTATCCGGATACCCTATCCAGATGACTAGCACCAGAAGTGGCCCTATCTGAGTTCCTAGACACAAATTTCTAGAGAATAGGGCTCCATGTAAGGTTTTAACTGAACATGGAACCAGTCAGCCATTTCAGGGGAAGTCAGGATTAGAAATGCATTTATCCAGGAAGGATCTATGGAAAGAGTTTTTGCCTGATGGTTTGGACCCCTGTGAAGTACATGCAAAGCTGGCAGTTTTCTATTTGCAAGATTTGTACGAGCAGACTGGCAAACTGTCCCCTTGCCAAGCTGGACTGAAAGGAACAGAGAAGAGACAGACTAAAGGAAGAATGACTACAAATGCGAGACCCATGGAAGCCAAGTTCTGAGCCAAAGAGAGCTCCTCGGGACAAAAGTGTGGGCTGACACATCTGTGTGAAAAGATTGGGTCCACCTCTGCACTCTGGAGGGGATGGGCCTTCTACCTTCTTGTTCAGGGAGAAAGCTGCCACCCCAAAGCTTGGATAAGGTGTAGCCTGTGTCCCAGCATTTGTGTAGAAGCTGGCCACCATTCCAATGCTAAAATAAGATGGGGTCTGTGACTTGGCATTCATGGAAGGCTTGCCTGCCATCCCAATGCTCAGAGAAGTTAGAGCCTTCACCCCAGTATTCAAGGAAAGCATTGCCACCACTCAAATACCTTGTAAAGGTGGGGCCACTGCTCCATCAGGTCCAGAGGACAAATCATCAATCCATAGATGACTCTCAGCCTTTGAAATTTAGTGGCCTTGCCCTGTTGGGTTTCAGAATTCTTTAGGACTCATGAATCCTATTTCCTCCAATTACTCCCTATTGAAATGGGAATGTCTATCCTATGCCTGTCCTTTCATTGTATATTGGAAGCAAATAACTTGTTCTCTAAATATCACAGGCCCATAGATAGAGGGTAATTGTACCCCAGGACAGACCACACTCATAACCAGCTTTGATGAGACTTTGTATTTAACAATGTTTCTGAAGTAACTTAGTTTTGGGGATGTTGTGATGAAATGAATGCATTTTGCATGTAGAGAGAACATGTCTTTTGGGGGTTCAGAAGGTGAAGTGTGGTGTTTTGGAGCTGTATGTACCCCCAGAAACACATGTTCTTAAACTTAATCCGTTTCTGCAGGTGCAAATCCATTTTAAGTAGGACTTTTTGATGCAGTTACTTTTAGTCAAGGTGTGCAGCCCACCTCAATCAAGATGTGTCTTAATCCTATTACTGGAAGCCTATATAAATGGAATGAAATTCAGACAGATGGAGAGAAAGCCACAGGGAGCATCTAGAAACTGAAATTCAGCAGAACCCAGAAGAGAACAGAGAAGCTAGAAAAGGCTGCCATGTACAATGTCATACTACAAAGGAGCTAAGAACCCAGGATCGCAGGCAGCCAGCCTCAAAATGCCGGCCATTGGAAAGAGGCATCACCTTGATGACACCTTGATTTGAACTTTGTTTTGTCCTCAAAACCATGAGCTAATAAATTCCCATTATTTGAGCCTACCCATTACATGGTTTTTGCTTGAGCAGCCTCAGAAATTTCTGAAAAGGTCCTAAAGGAGTGTTCTCTCTTATGTAGTCCATATCAAACTCTCCATGAGGACTTAGTGGAGAATCTCACAAGAGACTTGAGGCTAGGAGTTGCACCCTTCACATGCACACAGCTTAATGGCAGTGATGCTGGTGGTGGGACTATATTACACTCCAGAAATCGTACTCGAACATCTTCTCTCCCAACAATCTCTGCCACTTTTATTTCATACTGAGATATGCGTAAGTGCTTCAAAAGTCATGCAACCTATCAAAGATAAAGCCTTAGAAAATACATATCTCTGACTCTTTATTTGGACAATTTCTCTATTGTATCTTGGTTCTTCAACAAGTATTTGTCTCTAATATTCTTCCATGTCCTTTTCTGTAAAGCCAAAGTTCTGAGTTCTTTAGAGTCCTTTTTACTCCTCAACTGCCTCTGAGTTTTTAGTTCTCAATAAATCACGGGCAGCAGAGGGTGAGAGATAAGTCTGGAAAGCACATAAACCCAAAGGAAGAAATCTAATTCAACTTCTTTCCTTTTTTTAACTCCCATATCTGATTGGTTACCAAAGTTTAGCACCTTTTTCTGAAATAGTTTTCTCAATTCTGCCTTGTCCCCTTTTATCCATTTGTCTTGTTTTTTCTTTAGATCTTCTACTGGATCACTGGGAACCTTCTGGCCATTTGGTCTTCCTCCAGTTTTATCCCTGCTCCAAGCCATTTAAATTAATTTTCAAAATCACATATCTGGTCCTATCTTCCATTGTTTAAAATCTCTTCAATGACATACCGTCGTGTACTATAAAAACTCTAAACTCCTTCATAAATTGGTCTCTGATTACATTTCCACATTATCTTCTGACAGCTCTATCTCACATATACACTAATCTCCAGTGATATTGAATTTTAGTCTGTACAAGGGGCACTTCTTAAATAGTTGAATATAAAGAAATAAAATTATCCTCTTACAGTTAAAAGCTAAAATCATGCAATAATGGAAAAGAGCAGAGATATGTAAATTCCATCTTAAATAGAGGACACGTTTCCTATTATTGTGGATTCATCATGCTAGTACACCAGCAGAAGAAGAGAGTAATTACTAGCAATGGTAATTGACCCTGAGTTTCATGACAAGATAATATTGCTACTGCATAATTGAGATACAGTGGAGTATAAAACTTGGGGATTGCTTCACTAGGGAGCTTCTCAGTGTTTCCCTACCTGGTGATAACCATAACTGGCTAATTGTTAATTGAGAGCATGCTAGTCAAGATCTCAAACGCTTAAGGATAAAGGTCTGTGAACCTGTGGATAATGGTTGGTAGAGAAGGGAGATGAGAAATATCAATTCCGTAGGAGAAACCATAGCTGCAGATACAATATCTTTTCCTATTATATGTCCTTTTGTCTTTATTTTCTTTTATTTTTCATAAATTTTAATTGATCATAAGCTTACAATCAGTGACAGGAGAGACTGAACTCAACATGTGTCAAAAGTGACTCTGTGGCCAGCCATGGTGGCTCAGCAGGCAGAGTTATCGCCTGCCATGCCAGAGACCCAGGTTCGATTCCTAGTGCCTGCCCATGCAAAAAAAAAAAAAAAAGTGGCTCTGAGTGGTCCAAAGGATTTGTCTTCCCTGTACTTTCTACCTCAGCCATCATCTCTTTCCCAGGTCTCACACAATTCTTATTAAGACGTTTGATTTTGCATAATGTTGCCATAAACCAAGAAACTAACATTGCAGTGGAGTATACAACAATGGACAGATGACCATAGAATTAACTGGTTCTACTACACATCAAATCTCTCTGGAGATTTTTTAGTAGAACATAGTGATAACACGAATGAGACACTAACTTGGAACTTGGATGTGGTCAGTGAAAACACATGTTTATGCTTTGAGCTAACAATGATTATAAGGTATTATGTCTATGATAGCTAAAAGAAATGGATTTGGAAGCCAAAGGATAGAAGTAGAAGTAAATCTTTTTAACCCTCTTAATAATTCTCCTTGGGAATTTCTGCTTTCCTTTCTCAAAACTTAAGTCTTTACCAAATAAGAGGTCCAGGAGTGGAAATGCTTCTACCAAAGAACACAGTAAATGTTCTTCTGAACCTAAATTTAGGGTTCCAGGCTTTTCTGAACCACACCCACCTGCTGTCTCCATTTGAGGTCTCAGGGCCCTGTTTTGAGCACAAAGACAAGTAGGCCAAGAATTCAGACTTCCTTACAATTGCATTACTCTCATAATCCTACTCTGAACTTAGGTTTCAGTCCATTCTCCCCTCTAGTTACAAAGATCAGGACTTCTTTAAATACTACCAAAGACCTCCTGGCTTTCACACTTTTCCTTGGGTTGGTAGTTAGCTGAATTAAATAGGCCATTTATTTTGTCTTCAGTGTGTCCATAACACTTATCAACAATCAACCAAGTGGACAAATCTTACAATTGCCATGGCCCAAATAACTCTCAAACATTAGAGATATTTATGTAAGCCAATGTGTATCTCTTTCTACCTAAATCACACCCCAATTTAACATAGGTGAGCATCTTAATAATTGTGAGACTACAGCATGCTCACTTACATGATCAGTTCTGGAATCTCACGCTAAGGGGACTAGCTGAGACTCAAGGGAAATTTGTTAAGGAAACTAGGAGCCAGTGGAGAACACACATTCAGGGTTGTCGCACTCAATGAGCAAAGGAAAAGCAGTATTTAAACATGAGCTCCTAAGAGTCATTGGTTAGGGGATGAACCTTGTAAGCAGTAATTCCCCAGCACTTTTGGCCTGTTGCCCTCACTGGCAAAACAGGCTTCAGTGACAAAAGAATGTCCTTAAACAAAGAAAAGCAGGTGCTAGTAGATGATACTCATTCACCAAAGGATAAGGGATATGGGCAGAACACAAATGCATCTGCTACAGAGTCAAGTACAAGAAATTTTGAGTTTTCAAGTATTGCTCCCTCATTAGACCTTATAGTTTTCCAGGCAGCAAGTATCCCTTGCAAACATAAACTCCTTGTTTCACATTTCAAAAGAAATCCTGGATGTTTTCTGATATCACCATGTAAATTAATTTCTTCATGTCTTTACACATGTCATGGACCAGAATGTTTACCTCTGATTCCCACCCGAACAACTATTTATTGTTCCGGAGACTTCAGATTCCCCTACCTCTCTAAAACATTATCTGTTTCTGTGGTTTACTATACCCTCTCGATGTTGGAACTTTGTGCTTCTCTCTACTATAGTTTGCATCATATTACACTGTAACTCAGCTATGTTAAGAGGTTTTTAATGACTTAACTTATCATAGCTTAACCTAATGTCTAGCACATACTACACACTCAAAAATTTTCCATTGTATTGTGAATCAAAGAAATCCATTAACCTTAGAATACATAGCTTTTAGCTGTTAGTTTACATCTATTAATGAAAGAATGATACAAGTGTGATTCAAAAGCAAACATTAGTTAATTTCATTAGAAGCCAACATTATATCTGTATTTACACTTATTGCACTGCCATCATTGTATATAACTGAGACTTTTTTAGAAAAGGTATATGAAATCAAATGACAACAAAAGAAATGGACTTGGTTTATTGAGAGGAAAAACTGCAAGCAAATTCCATTCAAGACCAAATATACCTGTGGGCTTGACCTTTAAAATAAATATTTAATTAAATTACTGGAGAGTAACTGTTACTATATTTCTAATGTAGAGAATTATAAGGCACTTGACTTTTCAAGTGCTCATTAGCTTGCAATGTGAGATATAGTTGTCATGTCTGGCAAAACAGACAGAAATAAGCTTTATTAAGAAACCATTAGAATGATTAAGTTGCTTTCCTGGCCATCCAATTCTAACTACTAAAGTCTTTACTTAAGTTATCACTTGGATTCTTCCTGTGTGCAGATTCATATCATTAAAAATATCTGGAAGAGATGGTTTTTAAAAGAGAAGTGCCAAGGCACCTGTTGGGAAGTGAATCAGTAGGAAAAGATGACTATTGTTTGGCTTGTCTTTTGTTTTTGTATGCTGCGTAGCAGGGGTCACATTTCATTCTTTTTCCGTGTGAGTATCCCCTTATTACAGCTCAATTTATTAAATTATTTTCGGTTGTTTTTTTCCCATTTTTTTGTTTGCTTGTTTGTTTGTTTGGGAAGTGCATCGAACTCTGCACGGCAGCAAGAATTCTACCACTGAACTACCCTTGCACCCCCTGTTTGGCTGATCTTTTCAAACCATGAATCAGCCTATCTTTTTATTTCCTTTTCCTTCACAAACTCCACTTAAATGACAGTAAGTTAATTTAAAAATTTTGAAACTTATAAAGGGTGAAAGAGAAATGGAAATGATTTGATATCTGGAAGAGAAAATGGAAATAGAAAGATGGCAGTTGACTCAACAGAGTATAGGAATTTATAATGTAAAATTCCTGCAGGGAAATTGGCAATAAGTATACCTATTTAGCCAGCCATGTCCCAGGAACCTCAACTCATGCAAATGCTGTATGCAAGGTAGTTGAATGCTCAGGTCTCTTCTCCATCCAGCATGATCATAGGTCTTTGGTTTATTCTCTGGAGGCAGTGCATGGGTGCATTCCACAGTCGGGGATGACAGGTATGCAGGAGAAAGCCTAGGATGAGATCATGGCAATTCAAGTCTGCATTTTGAATTATGGGAGTTTTCCTTTCTTTATCCCACCTACTCCCAGAATATCCATAGCCAGAGAGATGTTCTGTGAATAGAATATTGAAGAGTACTGGAAAAATACAAAACAGAAAACTAAATGATTCATGAGAAATAATCCCTAGTCACTGAAATGTGGGGATTCCCTAAAGGATGTGTGAGATTTAAATCCTCCTCTCCCAAGGCAGCAAGTGAATGGATAATGCCTAAAATTTATATGTCGTAAATGGAATGCCATTAAGAAATGTTTCTTGAGAAAAAGACCGGGAAGAGTAGAGGGCTGTTACCTCTGGGAAGAACCAGTCATGAGTAAGGATGAGGAGTAAATCCTGGTTTTTATTTCAAATGCTTCAGTCAAGGCCACCATCATCTGAATTATTACAATAGCCTCCTAACTGACCCCTCCTCTTCACCCTTACCCCCCATCCTGGTTTTTATTTCAAATGCTTCAGTCAAGGCCACCATCATCTGAATTATTACAATAGCCTCCTAACTGACCCCTCCTCTTCACCCTTACCCCCATCAATCTTTACTCAGTGTAGCTAGAGCCCATTTAAAACATAAGTTGTATCACCTCCAATGGCTCCAAATCTCACACACAGTAAAAGTCAAAGTACAGACAAGGCCAGCAAGACCGTGCATGCACACCTCTTTCCTCTCTGGGTTGTCTCCTCTCATTCTCCCATTACTCTCTTACTTGCCTCCAACTCACTGGCCTCCTTGTCATTTGTAACATAAGTGTTCCTCCATCACATCCTTTTCACTCCCTTGCCTAAACTTTGCCAAAAATGCCTTCCCTATATGTCCTTTTGGCTTATCTACTACCTCCTTCAGATATTTACTGAAATGATATCTTTCCTGGACTTCCCTAAGTATTCTATCTAAAATTGCAATTATTTCTCCTTACTCTTATGTTGAACAGCCCTGATCCTTTTTCTTCATTCCATTTCCCCCCTGAAATCTTATAACCTGAATATGTGTTCCCCCCAAATAGGAACTACATGAGACTATGAATATTTATTATTTTGTTTACTATTTGTTCTAGTTTGCTAGCTGCCAGAATGCACTATACAAGAAATGGAATGGCTTTCAAAAAGGGGAATTTAATAAGTTACAAATTTACAGTTCTAAGGCCACAAAAATGGCCCAATTAAAGCAAATCTATAGAAATGTCCAATCTAAGATATCTAGGGAAAGATACCTTGATTCAAGAAGGCCAGTGAAGTTTCAGAGTTTCTCTAAGTGGGAAAGCACATGGTGAACACGGTCAGGGTTTCTCTTTTGGTTGGAAGGGCACATGGCAAACACAGCTTCATCTGCTAGCTTCCTCTCCAGCTCCCCAGGAGGCGTTTTCCTTCTTCATCTCTAAAAGTCACTTGTCTTTTGGATTCTCTCCTTCGTGGTTCTGTGACATTCTCTTTTGTGGCTTTTTTGCGGCTCTGTGGTTCTTTTCTGCTCTCTCTGAACCTCCCTTTTATAGGACTCCAATAAAGTAATCAAGACCCACCTAGAATGGGTGGAGACATGTCTCCACCTAATCCAGTTTAACAACCAATCTTGATTGAGTCACATTTCCAGGGAGATTATCTAATTAAAGATTCAAACATACAGTATTGAATAGGGATTAGAAGAAACTGCTGCCTTTACTAAATGGGATTAGGATTAAAACATGGCTTTTCTAGGGACCATACATCCTTTCAAACCAGCCCACTATTGAATTTTCCATTACCCAGAAAAATGCCTGACTTACAGTAATTACTCAAATATTTATTAAAAGATTCAATGAACTTAACTTTTTAAGCAATGGTCATATAATGTACTAGTTCAATTAAAAACATTTATAAAAAGAAGATAAATAAAAATTAAAAGAGGAACAAAATCAAATACTGCTATAGAAAACATACAAAACTGAGGTATTCAAAGTAAAAATTTAAGTGACATTTAAATTAAAATAAAAATTAATTCAATTTTTAAAATAAAGCTAATACTTGAGGACATGTATTTGGTTTGCTTATTTGGTTTTTAAAAGTCTGAGAGGAAGCTGTGAAGTTTTCTAAAGCAATGAGGAAATTTAAACAAGAATATCTGAAGTCACACCATGAAATGCACTAAAGAGTTAAGCATGACTATGTATACACACACTAACATAAAATTTAGAACTATTATATAGCAGTCATTTAATTTCTTATTGTTAGGAAATTATGGAAATATTTAACCAAAAATAACTGAGAAACAGGTGTTATCATATAGTTTTCTCTCTCACTCTTACAGCATATTATTCACATACCATTTAATCTACAACAACATGGTAGCTTTATTGAGTTAGAACTTTCCATTAATTCGTAAATTTCATTTCTACATCTAATTGCTCAAAGAACATGTTTAAATTATAATCTCCATATATTTTATGTTTGTCACCCTACCTCTGTTTCTAATTTACGGTTGTTAATACACTATTATACTTTCTATATAGTAGTGATTTTTCAACTTGATGCAGGCACCTGTTGAAGGAAGAAGTTTCTCTCTTTCTAGGTGACAGCTCTTTTCCATAAACTCCTTATCTGACCAGGTTACTTCTGCTTGGAATTGCAGCAATGAAATGGATAAAAAGGTCTCCCTGGCTTGTGATATTAAGCCATTTGTATGTGTATCTCTCTGAAATTATAGCTCCTCTAATGCTCCTCTGCCACATAGTGAAACATAGCCTCCTTGGTGCAGCCCAAGGATTTCATAATTAATCACCAGCTGTGGGTTTCATAATTGCTGCTTCAATGCTTAATTGGGAAATACTGAGGCAAATGTTTCTTCCCCCACATCCCTTTTATGAGTGAAGGGTCTTGGGTCTACTGCTTGGTGATATAATGGATTTTGAAGTAAATTCCCAGACCTAAAGCAACCACAAGAAATCTGGAAGAGATTTTCAAATACATCATTTAGAAGACAGGAACTATTAGACTCAGAAGAAAATAAATAGCAGCTGTAGAATATATGGAGGACTTCAGGTTGGATTAGAGATGTCAGAAATAACTAAGGTGTTCATTTAAGGGCGACTAAAGGAACATAAAAGGATTTGAGTTGTTTGTCTTGGCTGAAAGCACTTTAAATGGAGAAAGGCAACTTCAACACTTATTTATAAGCTCAAGTAAAGAATTAAATTGAATTTCAATGGGTTCTGTGATAGCTCTTTCTAGGAACTTAGCCTACATTTTATTGGACTTCATTCTAAGATCATCTTTTGACCAAATGAGCTTTCCCAGAATAAAATATTTCAAAAGAGTTTATTTCCGATCACTACTATAATAAATAAACATTTTTCACTTTTCGCTGGAAATAGGGTCATACTGATTAACTATATAGTAAAAATTTCATGTATTAAATACCCATTTGCTATGCAATGGAGAAGCATTGTATAATTTAATCTTCACAAAAGTTCTGCGAAAGAGGTAATATTTTATGCAGTTTATAAATGAGGATTGGAGAGGTACTTGCCTGTAGGTAAAAAACTCATTGGTGGCAAAGCTAATGCTTGACATCAGGGCAATTTGATTGGTGAGAATTATTACTCAAGAGTATTACTTAACCCGGCAAATACATTGGAGTCAGATGAGGAGGTTTTTCCGAAATGCATTGTTCAGGCCCTTCCAGAGACTTACTTAGGACCAGAAAAGTTGCACTTTGATAAAGTAACTGATATAGCTAAAAATCTAGATGCCAGGGGAGAGAAGTGGGTTACATTATGTCCCAATAAGCTATACATTCAAGTCCCAATGCCTAGTACCTGGGAATATGACTTTATACGGAAATAGGGTCTTGGCAGATGTAGTCAAGTTAAAATGCAGTCAGCCTGGATTAGGGTGGACCTAAATACAGCTGCTGGTGTCCTTATAAGAGAAATAGATTTGGAGATAGACAGATTCAGATAGGCAGGCCATGTAAAGCCCCAGAAAGAGGCTGGAATGTTCTATCTACAAGTCAGGGATCTCTGAAGATTGGCGGCAACCTCCATAAACTAAGGAGCAGCAAGGAAGGATTCTTCCCTATAGACTTCTGAGGGAGCTTGGTCCACCCACACCCTGATTTCAGATTTCTAACCTCCACAACTATAATGAAACAATAAGAAACTAATTCAGGAAGAACCCAAAATCCCATTCCCCTCAAAGTCCCTGTTCACTAATGATGCGAAAGACAACTCTCCAGGCCAGGTGTACTTGCAAAGGGCCCAGGGTAGGGCTTTTGGCTGGGGTTCTACATCTTACCATCATTCAGTGCCTCATGTGTATGAATTAAGAAACTTATTTCCCTTTGGTGGGTAGGACCAAAGTTTTGATGCAATGTTACTTATTCCGTTCTGAGAAACAACTGATGAGCCTGAGTAAAAGAAGAATCCAAAAAGAGATTAGAAAAGTCAATTTCTGAGGAGTGACTGCCATTTTCTTTGATAAATTTCTGGGAAATCAGAAAATAGTAGACCGGGTACTTTATTCTTAGCACTGTGGCTGCTGATTAAAGTGACCCAAGGTGGTCCAGGATGGCTGCCGGAACTCTGAGCAAGGGAGAGAGGCCACAAGCCAGAAGAAGGTCTAGAATCATACTAGAGGAGCCACAGAGCTAAAACTGCAGAGATGCACTGCTAATAATGGTAAAAGGATGTATGAAAAATTATGTGATTGGCCATCCCAGGCAGCTTCTTGCAGAGGCTCCAAAAAGGAAGCAATCCCATCCAGAGGTTGTTTATGCATCTATTCATGCATTATAAAAGCATTTACTAAGTGTCTTCTCTGTAGCAGTGCTAGGTCCAAGGATGCGAAGTTGATTAATGGATCTGGTTTTTAGGGAACTGTAATCTAGGAAAATAAAAGCCTTCAAAACACATATCTAGCTAGCTTTTGAATGGCTGATAATCCCCATTATATTTTTGTTTTGTGTTACTTTAGAGAGAAAACTTTCTAACCGTTTCTGGAGGTGGGAAACTTATCAGGAAGTAACAAAATAACGTCTGTTTTCATCCAGGATGGGAGGCAAATCTTTGTGCTTCTCAATTAAGTTTTGGGATTCTAAGAGATAAGAATTCCTTATGATGGTTGTTCACACTCTTTTGCATGGATTATTAAGACAGTTTAGGCAGGGGAGGTGAAGAAAGATAATTTTCTTTTTTTTTCTCCATTGCTTTGCTGAGATTTGGACAAGAGGGACAAATAAAAGATACCTGGTTTCTAGAGTTTAAATGCTTGGGGTCCACCCCTATAACAAACTCAGACAGTCTGGGAGGGAGCCCAGGAAGAGCTGGGTTCAGGTTCCCAAGAGGGGAAACACTGTGAGGGTTACAGGTCAAGTTCTGGGTTGGCTCACTAAGCAAATGTTGTCATCCTGTCACGTGAGCGGAAATATTGTCCTGGCCGTGACTCAAGTCTCTGAACACCTGATGAAAGTGATTCCATGCAAATGAATTCACAAGCCTTAGGTGATAAGGAGGAGTTTTGGAAACTATATCCTAGGGCCTAATTGGTAGCAAAAGACCCAATGAAAGGACAGAAAGGAGTGGACACCTCTGGAATACAAATGCACCCAATATCTACTTTCTCTTTAAGGATCACTTTCCTCTATTAGTTATAATTTACAATGAAAAACATTTCTAATTAAAGACATTAGTGATGTCTTTTTGGAGTTCATGTTTTGAGTTCTGTTTTCTATTAAAAGATACCTGTGCTATATGCTACTCAAATTGAAAAACACCCCTGTAATATATTTGTTGAAGAGGCTATGTTAGCCATAAACCTGTTTGTGGTATGTCCATGTGATTGCTGCTTCTTCCACTTTATATTCTGAATGCTCAACACTTGAGTTTTATAATAACTTAATTTCCTTCATATTTGCCAACAAATCCATTTGTATTCACGTTTTTCTTGAACAGGACTCCTTGACTCTGATCATATTTGCTTATTTGATGGACACTGATGTTATATAGAGCATTTCAAAGTATGACTCAACAGAAGGTGCTTTAATACCTAACCCACAGCATCTAATGTATAGCAGACACCAGCTAAGGACACAAAAGACAGATGCTGCAAGGCATAGCAAAAAGTGGAAGCACATTAAAATCATTTTAATCCATTAAAGCTATACTAAATATGTTATTGAAATTGGGAAATCATTGAATGGTAGTAAGTTGTTCTGAGTTTATTTTAGACATTATTCCAGAAGATCTGAATGGATATATGTAAGTGGTGAGTTAGAAGGGTGTTGAGTTGGACTACTCTAGATATTGCAAGAACCTGAAATACGGCAGAAGTAGCAGAAATGAATAGGTAGGCAGAAATGCAGTTTTCAGTTGTGACTATGTTGGAAATACCCATTCAAAAATACAGTCAATGAAAATCTTTTGCACTCCCACTAGTACAAAGTACCATTTCATGCAGTAAACTAGCTAGACTTGATGAAACGTTGAAAAGATTATAGGATATTGTTGGAATTCTTTGAGATCACTGTAAATGAGCCGATAATTATTATTTATGAGATAGTATCATTAATATGGTTGAAGTCCTACTATGCCACCGGCAGATCAGTATTGCCTTCCATGTAATAATTTACTTAATTTATTTCATTCTCATAAGCACTCAGCAAGCAGAATCCTAAATATTTAAACATGGAAAGCAACTTGGTGTCAACCTACTATTTTATAATTCACTGGATAATTTAAGCAGATTTCTGGTTTGTCTACAGTCTAAAGAATACATATCTCCACAGAATGAACGAGATCCCTCACTTTGGGCATCTGGCATAATTTACACAGTCATGAGGCACAATATTTAAAAATTAAATCCCTGAGTACAAACTGTGTATGCTGCTGTTAATAATAAAGCTATTTTAAAGACTACCTCCCAGGAAAGTGCATGTTTCTTTTAAAAGCAGTACTCTTGCTTCAGTCATGGTTATACAAGTGCCAAGTACTCCATCAAGATTAAAACAACAATAAGGGGGTATAGGCAGGGAGTTGGGCACTGCAAGGAAACTAATATGAACACAGAATTAAAAAAAAAAATTAAATATATGTTTTGAGTAGAACAGGAATCTGAGGGCTCTCACACCATAATGATTTAACTCACAGATTCAAAATTGTCCAGGACTCTTTCTTGCCTCCTCTCCACTCGGTAGGGTAAATATTTTCCCCTCAAACCACATTTTTCTATAGACTGAAAACAAGATTCTCTGGGAGATTACACCAAGGTATGTTTTCAGCATCATGACCAGAGCTGGAAAAGGTTCTCCTCCTCCAGCAAAGTTTAAATATGTTTTAAATAAGTAAACAAATACACAAACAAGAAAGCAGTGAAGAACTTAGGTATTGCTTGCCAGGGTTACATAGTATACTGAATGACTGGGTCAGGGTAAATCAAATTTCTACTTCTTCAGTGTTTGGAGTGGTAAGATACAATGACCAGCAGCACAATCAGACTAGAACTTAGAATGAGAGGTAAGAAAGATCTGTAGGATGGTGTGAACAATGGATAGATTGATACAAATTGGACAGTCAACCCAGTTGGAATCTACCTCATCTCCAACCAAGCTATTTCAAACTATCAGCTCCCATCATAAGAATGCATAAATCATATTAGCCTTTTATAAGAGCTTAACAATCATTAATGCAACAAAAGTAAATTGAGGCTGAAAACTTCTGAATATAAGTGTATTAGTTAGGGTTCTCCAGAGAAACAGAATCAACAGGGAACACTTGCAAATATAAAATTCATAAAAGTGTCTCACGTGACCGTAGGAACACAGAGTCCAAAATCCACAGGGCAGGCTGCGAAGCCGATGACTCCAATGGATGGCCTGGATGAACTCCACAGGAGAGCTCACCAGCCCAAGCAGGAATGGAACCTGTCTCCTCTGAGTCCTCCTTAAAAGGCTTCCCATGATTAGATTTAGCATCACTAATTGCAGAAGACACTCCCCTTTGGCTGATTACAAATGGAATCAGCTGTGGATGTAGCTGACGTGATCATGAGCTAATCCTATGAAATGTCCTCATTGCAACAGACAGGCCAGCGCTTGCCCAATCAGATAAACAGGTACCACAACTTGGCCAAGTTGACACCTGTCCCTAACCATGACAATAAGTAATATGTACATTTTGAGCTTGAAAACTTTAGTCTTAAAGGAAATTATCAAAAAAAGAAAAGCATATTAAAAGCAGATGTAGATTATCCAAAAAACAACTAGTTAGAACTAGGTAGCTTCTGGAAAAAAAAACAAAAGGATGGAAGATTGCCATAACTCTCAACAGAAGAAATGGGATAAAAGATATAAATCTTAAAATCACAAAAATACTAAATAACCCATAAGAGTGTAAATAATACATTGTGAAAGACAGTTTTCCAAATATGACCTAAGACCCAAAATACAGAAAAAAGTCATATATTGACAAATTTGACTACCCTAAATTAATAAAGAAAAAAAGAAGATCTGCATGGTCAAAGCTTCCAAATGTAAGGTCAGATGAAGAGGATTTTGTTTTTCTAGGAGATATAAAACAAGATGTATCAATATATGCCCATCAGTCCAGGAGTATAAATAAGCAAACCATTATGAAGAAGAAAGAAAGAAAAGAAGGAAAGACTGTAAGGAGAAGAAAAATATCATGGATAAGAATTAGAAATTGCTTTTAAACATAAAAATATCCTCAAGTTCAATCCCCAGAGGGGATGTGGGAATTCAAAGCAGGATTCCCTTTATCAACTTCAGGTAGATAAAGGTAAAGTTCAGTAACATTCTGTATTAGCAAAAGTATGGTGAAATAAGGCACTCAGACATTTCTGGTAGAATATAAATTGAACTAGCCTCTGTGGAGTATAATTTGTAAATATCATCAAAATGTAAAATGCACATTCCATTGACTAGTCAATTCCAATTCTTAGGAATGATCCAGCACATTAACTTATACATGTGAGAAGTGGCACTTATACAAGGATATTCATTCCAGTCCTGTTTGGAACAGCAGCAGAAGAAATTCATTGTTTACCTTTTTTTTTTAAGAAATTCATTGGTTTTTAATTAGTGTGATATGGCTCAATGATATGATGGGATACTATGCAGTATAAAAACCGAGTAAGCCCTTCACATACTGATATTTAAAAATAATAATAAAAGTGTGTGTATTAGTCTTCTATCACTGTTATAAAAATTAACCCAAACTTGTGACTTAAAACAACACACATTTATGTTATAGTTCAATACGTTGGAAGTTCAAAACAGGTCTCACTGAGCTAAAATCAAGATGTTGTCAGGGTTGTGTAACATTCTAGAGGCTTTAGGAAAGAATCAATTACTATGCCTTTCCCAGGTTCTAAGGGCCACCCACACATGCCTTGGCTCTTTACCTTTCTTCTTTTTCCAAGTGAAGAATACCTCATCACTCTCTGACTCATCTCTCATCATAACTCTCTCTGATCACAGGTGGAAGTTTCTTGCTTTTAAGGATTCATTGATTAGATTGGTCCCACCTGTATTATCCAAAACAATCTCTGCATCTCAAGGTTCATACCTTAATCACATCTGCAGAGTTCCTTATGCCATGAAAAGTAACACATTCACAGGTTCCAAAGATTAGGGTGTGGAAATCCTCAGCGTGTATTATTCCATCTACCACAAAAGATATCCAAGCAAATAGAATGCTAATATTTCTTTTGAAATGAGGATATATATATATATATATATATATATATATATATATATATATATATATATATATGACATGTATATCCTCAGAGGAGAAAGAGATCAGACGGGCGAAATAGATCCAGAAATGTATGTAAAATTATTAATATTGATTTCCCAAGGGGAGAAGGGATGGATCAGAAATAAGAGGAAGTATTTCCCTTGTGTTCTTTTTATTACCTTTTTTCTTTTCTATGCTGTGCAGTGAGGTTCACATTTCTTTCTTTTTCCATGCGAATAACTCATAATCCCAGCACTATTTGATGAATTTTTTTTTCTGGAGTACATGGGGTGGGAAACGACCAGGACTCCCATGGCAGGCGAGCATTCTACCACTGAACAACCCATCCATCCCCTTTAGTACCTTTTGAATTTTGAATCATGTAAAAATATTATCATAAAAATAATATTTTTAAAGGAAAAAACAAATCACTTTATGAGATATAAAATGAAAGTAGATACAGAATGATTTTATTCTAATGAGGGACTGTGAATCCTAGTATTTGATGAAGAATAAATGTGGCCTAATAACACTCCAGGGCTTGGGGAGTGACACCCGGGGGTGAATGAGCTGAGGGAAGAACACTAGAATATGACCACCAGCATAGGGGTGGAGTAGCGTGGGTTGCTTCGTTGATCTGTTTCAGCTGCTAAGTTTTCTCTGTACTTTAATGTCAGCAATTCTTCAAAGCCTGAAGAGAAACTTGTATTACAACCAGCCACAGGGGTGAGATAAAAAGAGGGGACAAAATGCTGCTTATTTTATTGTCATTATCCCTTTAGAGACTGTGCTGGCAGAAGCTCTGATTATGAAAGACAAAACACAGGGACAGACCCGGAAAAGAGTGCCCCTCTCTCAAGTTTTTAATAGTTGGATCCAGGAGCATAGGCTTCTACACAGGATGATAAAAACTTGTAATGTAGTAGCAAAGTCTTCTTGCAGAGATTTAGTTAGCTATATTAACTGATGCTATTTTAAAGTCAAAAAACAAAAACAAAAACATGCAGTCTTCTCCACTGTTTTAATGACAAAAAAATTGAATAGAAGAGTGAGCAAAGGTGAGAACAGGCAATTCACAAATGAGAAAACCTAAGTGGCTCTTCCAGCCCAGCACAAACCCAAGACCATAGAACATACTAGGTAGAAAGTTAACCATGAGTGTTTAATTTGGGACTTACTAACAGGAGAAGAGTCTTCCCAGTGGTGGCTGGTTGGGAAATGGAAGTCAGTGCTCCACATTGATCAGAGAGGAAGGCAAGGCTTTATAGTGGGCTAGACATAGAAGGCAAAGAGCCAAGAGGTGAAGGTACATGCTGCTAACAAAGTTAATTATTTTCTTGGGCAACAGTAACATTTCAAGGTTTCCTGAAACATACAGAATATAGATTCAGAATTGATATAGGGAAAACCGGGTATAATGTTTCAAAGAAGCTTCAGAAGATCTATGTAAGTGACTTGACCATTCTTTCATCCTCCAGAGTGGTGGTTTTCCTTCTGGTCTGTGCTGGTCACACAGGCTTCTATGCACTTAAAGCTCTGTTTTTCTTCTCTTCCCCCTAAAAGAGGGAGTCCCCGACTCTTGGGTTCCCACAACAGCTAAAAAAAATTTTTTTAACGAATAGAACATGAAAAGTTTAAACACACTGTGTTGGGGATTGAATCACGTTCCGCATAAAACCTGATACCCTGTAGGTATGAACCCACTTGAAAATAGGACTTTTGAAGATATTATTACTAGTTAAGGTGTGGACTCATTTGTGAAAGGGATCCTTGAAGATACTATTTAGATGAAGCTAAATTGAATCAGAATGAGCTCTTATCCATATGACTCGTCCTTATAAAGAAAGAAAACTGAGAGAGACACAGAAGAATGAGCCGAAGGAGAAGCCAGATGTTGGAGGAAACTGGAGTAGCAAACACAAGATGAAAGAGAGCCATGTGATGGAGTGTTAGAGGAGCACTTGAGATTACAGAAGAAAACAAGCCCTGCAATAACTCGATTTTGACATTATAGACTCCAAAACCATCGGGCAATATTCTCTTTATTTAAGCCAAACCATTCTGTGGTATTTGTCTTGGCAGGCTTGGCAAACAAAGACACAATGTTAAAGAAAATTATATGCTAATCAATGCAATAAGAAATACCATTTTACAATTAATATGCTGGCTAATTTGCAATATAACAGCAATAAGTTTTGGCATGGGTGTGACCTAGACATAGAGAAGATTTAACTTTGCTGTGCAATTTGATTAAAATTAGTAAAGGTACATGCACATGCACTCTATGACCTAGAAATGCCACCACTGGCTAAGCACTAGAAGTGTCACTTGTACAGAAAATGACACACAAGCTTGTTCATATAAAGCATTGATTTTTATAGAAAAATATTAGAAACAATATAAATGACTATCAAAGAGAAAATAGATAAATGAATTTTAGTATAGTCTATTGGAATGCTGTATAGTCCTGAAAATAAATGAAATATAGGCAAGAATACCATCATGGATCAATCTCAAAATCCATAGTATTAGAAAAAAAAGCTTGCAGGAGATTACATATAGCATCTTGTTTTTATATTGAATTTTTTTTAAATCTGAAAAATTATTGTTCTAGTTTGCTAGCTGTGGAATGCAATATACCAGAAATGGAATGGCTTTTAAAAAAGGAGATTTAATATGTTGCTAGTTGACAGTTCTAAGGCCGAGAAAATGCCCTATTAAAACACGTCCATAGAAATATCCAATCTAAGGCATCTAGGGAAAGATACCTTGATTCAAGAAGGTCAGTGTATTTCAGGGTTTCTCTCTCAAGTGGAAAGACATGTGACAAACATAGTGGCATCTGCTGGCTTTCTTTCCAGACCTCCGGTTTCATGAAGCTTTCCTTCTTCATCTCCAAAAGTTGCTGGCTGGTGGACTCTCTGTTTCTCGTGGCTAGGTCATTCTGAAGCTTTCTCGAAAAATGCTTCCTCTTTTAAAGGATTCTAGTAAAGTAATCAAGACCCACCTGGAATGGGTGGAGATCCATCTCCACCTAATCAAATTTAATGCCCACACTTAATTGAATCAGATCTCCATGGAGATAATCTAATTAAATTTTCCAACATACAGTACTGAATAGGAATTAGACGAAATGGCTGTCTTCACGAAACTGGATTAGGATTAAAGCATGGCTTTTCTAGCATACAGAAACCCCTTCAAACTGAAACAACTATACTCTGAACTTTTTTTCTTTTATTTTTATACTCCAAACTTTTATAGTAAGAATTTGAATGAATGCATGGGAATGATCAACACAAAATTCAAAATAGTCATTCCTCTTAAAAATTTGATGCATGCAGATAGAACAGAAGAAAGAGAATTGTAAGGTTATATTGGGAAATTCAAAAATATTTAAAATGTTTTACTTTCTAAGTATAGTGGTCATTTTAAGTGGGTTTTTTTTGTATTATCCTTAATAGTTTTTCTATATCTAAAATATTTCAAAAAAGTTTTTTAAAAAAGAGAAATTCCATTATTATGGGCAGCTTTTTTTCACATTCTAAATTTCAGTTAAAAAATAAAAACTGTGGCATGGAACAAAACTGTTTCTGTTAAAAAAAAAAAAAGTGGAAGGAACTAAAACATACCAAGATTAAGTTTATATTTCAGTGGCAGAAACTCTGAAACGTGGTGACTTTAGCAATACCAAGACAACAGTTTATGTTGCTCATATGTTACTGAAAAGATAAGAAATTCAGGAGTAGGAAAAATGTTAAGCACACAATCATTAGGGGCCGAGCCTCTTCTGATTTGTTGCTTTGTATTCTTAACTTGTGGCTTCCACTTCTTGACCCAAGTTGGCCGATTCAGCTCAAGTCATTGCATCCATATTTCAGTGAGCTATTAGAAGGAAAAGAGTAGACTAGCATGCCATTTTCCTTTATGTACACTTACAAGACATTTGAATAAATCATTCCCACTTTCATTCCACTGGCCAGAACCGTCAAAAGGCCAAATAAAACGGCAAGGGAGGCTAGGAAATAATTTATTCAAGGTAGCCATGTGCATTGATCTCAATGTTAATTGCTGTTGTTGATATGATTTTTATAAAGTTATTTTATCATGACCCAGAAAGCATTTTGGAGTTACTATGATCTGTTGATTATTGTGCCAGAGCCATATAAATTTTAAATAGCGTAACATTGTAATACATTGAAAATGCAAACTACATTTAAGATACATAATACATAACACCTTTTATCTTCAAGTCATATCTTTATTTTTCTTTCAGAAAATTTACAATCAAATTGCAAGTTCTTCATCCCAGCTCTCCCCAGCTCTCCCCAATAATTCCCTTATTATTTGGGGAATTAAATATAATATTTTAAGATTCAATTTGGGCATCATATATTATGGTTGATATAGCTCTACACTTATTAAAAATATCAGTAGCTTGTGGAAAAAAATTGAGGATTTCTTCATAAAAAATATTTACTATCTATTTTTTAATTTAAATAAACATTAACATTTTCCACATCCTGATAAATTTTTAACATCTATCAAAACTTAGTCATGTCAATATTTTGCTCCCACAATTATATACTTCTGTAAATTTCATGTATTCAAACCATATATAAATTATGTTCACCTACATAATTTAATTTTAGCACATAAATTTTAATAAATTAATTGTTCCTGTCATCAAGGTGAATCACATCTTTTCGTCATTGTGGTAGTTTGAAGCTGAATGTATCCCAGAAAAGATCATGTTCTTAAATTTAACCCATTCCTGCAGGTATGCACCCATTGTAAGTAGGATCTTTTGGAGAGTAGGATCTTAAGTTGAATCGTGAACTGTCTTTTTCAGGAAGGGTCTTAATCCTTTTACTCCAGTCCTTTATAAGAGGATAAAAGGCAAAAAGAAGACACAGAGAAAAAAGCCAGAGAAGCTAAAAGAGAAAAGCTAATGGAAAGAATCACACAGAAGCTCAGAGAGAAAGCCGCTGAAGCCAGAAATTTAAGCAACAAGACCGGGGAGAGAAGGAAGAGAGGAGCAGACATGCCATATGCCTTCTCATGTGACAGAGTTGCTGAAGATGTTGGCAGCCTGTCTTCAGAGTCCATGTCCTGTTGATGCCTTGATTTGGACATTTTCATGGTCTCAGAATTGCAAACTTGTAAGTTAATAAAGCCTCATTGTAAACGCCCATCCACTTCTGGTATATTGCATTTTGTCAGATTTAGCAAAGAAAACTGTCATTTTAATGCATTTTCCTCGAATTAAAGTTTCATAAATTACTATTGCTGCCCACACATTTTGTTCATAAGTTCCTGAATAATCTTTGTGCATCCTTTAATTTCCAACCTCTAACTTTCCTAGATGCGTTTCTTATGAGCATACTATAGTTGGATATTTTTCTAATATGGGAACATATTACATTTACATAGATATTTATATAATCTATGTGGTTGGTTACGTTTTTAATCTAATATTAATATATCTTGCTGTTTCCTTTGTTTTTTTCTCTTTTCTGCTATATGAACTATGCCATTTTCCACAGTGATTTGGAATTCATGCCCTTGTTAATTCTTCCACTAATTTCCAGGAAGTATCTCAAAAACATGATTTAAACTATACTTCTCAAATTTAATTAATAATAAATCATCCCTTACCTATTCTATATACAAGACTATAAATTTAAAACATTTTATTTTTATTCCCCACCTCCACCTCCCCACTTTTCTCCACCCCAAATGCAAACTTAGTGTTTGTTATAGTAGATTGATGATTTGTACACAAATATTTATTATTAAATTAATTCACAATGTATATTTATTTTTATCAAAATAATTTCAACAATTATTTTAAACTTATTTGATTTCTAGATCACAATATTCTCATTCTTGCACTTTTAATCTTAGTTCATGCTTCAGTTACTGAAGTAGGTTTTTTCAAGGTCACCAAGGGAATATATTTCAAAGGCATATGTCCAGGATTGTCTTCTACTTCTATTTTATATGAAACCTATCCTGAATATAACTTTTTTGCTTATAATATTTTTATCTTGACTTTGTACTGATCCATTGCTTTGTACTGTTCAAACACCTTTAAGAATTTAATGAAAAGTATGGGGCCCTACATTAAAAAAGCAAACAAAAAAAAACATGCATTTGTTTAAATACAAAATACTAATAAAATTTTATCTGGATTGTTATATTTCAAGAAGTGCCTGAAGCCCATCCATTAATCTTCAAGTTAAGAATTCTTTGAAAAGGCGTTTCCATCTTGAATTACAAAATGCAATGTTATATATAGGGCAGGTGCATGAAACCAATCTTCCAGTCTTGTAGGTAACATTATTTTTACCAAAATATTTACTTGCAAGATTTCTCTTCATAATATTACTTCATTTTTTTTTTCTCACTTGAGTGCATATTGGTTTATTTGTTTATAACTCCTCCTTTCCTGGACCCTGGAAGCTGACCTGACTGGCGTGAACCTTATCAGTGGCTCCTCTGTCATCTAGCTTCTAGCTGAATTCCACTTTATGGAAGTATCAACAGGAGATTGGAGGGCATGAAGGGGTGAAGGAGGCACTTATTCCCCCAGCTCCCTCCATGATGTGGTGCTAAGCATTGGTTGTATTCCTCACAGCCAAAGACACAGGAACAAACAGAGAAAAACCACTCTGTAGATAGTTACTCACTCTGGATTCTGGTAGCTGGTAGCCCTTTTCTTTCAAGCCTGGGATGACTACATTGGTTTTTCCAACAGATTCCCTTGCTGTTGTTTCTCTATCTCATAATTTCTGCTACTCTGTGTCCTTTGTGCAACACATTTTGCTTTCAGTCTTTCTCTATTTGTCCCTTGGATTCCGCCTTCCCCTCTATTTCTTTGGTCTTGTGTCTCAGAGAGGACCAGGACTGACTGTCAGTAAATATCTACCATGGAGCAGCCTCATATTCCCCTCCAGCCTACAAATGGACAGACAGCAATTGCTGAGCCATGTGTACTGACTGAACACTAGCTTCGACTTAATGGCTGGAGTACAGGCATTATTCCTATGCCTAGTCTAATTCTGGTATCTAGTTCTGGTTTCATATCATGATCTGCGGTAGAATCCTCCATAAAACAGGCAACTTGGGAAACAGAGTGTGGGAAGGGAGTGGTGTAAAACTGGGGAAAAGGAGTATGATGTAGAGCTATTTCCCATGTATAATAGAGGGGGTTGTTGACTCAGCTTACTCATTGGTACAAATATGTTCCTCTGAATTACTGGGCAGAAAGTAAGAGATTAGGCTAAATTGTATTTTCTATGTTCTTATAGATGGTTGGTTTGCTTTCTTCAAGAGTTGAAGCATAAGCAGACCACAAATTGATTTTCTCCAACAACTTTCAAGATTTACATTTAGCAAAACTCCTCTGAGTTATTATGCATTTGGTCAGCTTCCTGAGTTATTTGCTTTTTTTTTTCTGTTTTGTTTTTATTCACTTTTTGGATATTTGAACAAAAATTTGAAGGTAACTGAGTCCGGCTCTGTTTCCTAGACACCATTTTGAGAGGAATTGAACTGAAATTCTTATATAAAAATAATGTATTTGTGCTGGAAAAGCAAGAATTGATTTTTTTCTTTCTATTTACCACCAACCATTGTTATATAAATTGCATTTGGCTCTTAAAACTGTTATGATCCTGTAAGAGTAGACTTTAAATATAGGCTAGGATATATTATCACCTTGGAGAAGCTAGTGCTATTTGGAGCAGCATGGTACAGGTATAGATAAAGGCCACCAAAGTTATTTCTGCATAGTCCTAGGTTTTACACATACCAGATGATCTAAACGATTATCATAAAATTGCATGACATCCGTACTGAAGAATCTAAAGATACATGTTTTCATTCTGGTTTGATTGTTAACTAGCTGTGTAAGCTTAAAAAGATTTTTAAATCTACAGACTTCTCTGCTACCCTTCCTGAAAAATAAAAATATCTGCCAAAACTGTTTTTCAGAATTGTTATCACACTAAATAAAGAGAAAGTAAAAAACGTGGTTAGCTGGGTGCGTGGGTGGTTCAGTGGTAGGATGCTTGCCCTCTCTGCGGGAGACCTGGGTTCAATTCCCAGATCATGCACGTGAAAAAAAAAAAAAAGTGGTTAGCAACTGCAAGCTAACTGTGTTGACTCAAGATGCATTTGTTTTGAAAACATGAAATATCACATGTATTTAGTTATTGCTTATCTTCCCCCACTAAAATCTAAACTCTTTATTAGACAGTATCTTTTACTGTCTTGCTCACATTTTTATCTTAAGACTTAAGAGCAGTTCCTGGCACACAGTAAGCAGTGAGAATTTGTTGAGTGAATACATGAATGAGCCAACATGAGATTATAAACATACATAGTTTACAGTCCTTGACTAGCAGGGTCTTACACTAACCTTAAGTTGTGAATTTTAAGTGCAGAACATTTGATGCAAATATGTCCAAATGAAATTTTGTAAAGATGGTGTAAAATGTGCTAGTTAAGATCAAGTTCAAATTCTGAGAAATAATAGAACCAAGACTGTTGGCCCAACTCCTCTTCTCTTTTTGCAATAATTTTACTTCAATAACAGCTTCTCACTTAAAAGTCTGCTCAGCTACTCCTTACTTAGAGGAAATACATTTAATTGGCTCTTCTGCAATTTACTTACCATATATAAGCTGCTGACTTCTTAATGTGCATGATTCTTTTATTGCAAAACAGGCTTTAAGATAAATATCAGACTTACTCTTATATTTTACTTTGAGCTCATATTCAGGAGAAGATTTTTCATCTGAATATAACTCTCCTTGAGTATAAACAGCTCAGTCATTATTATGCTGAGAGTTTATAACAGTCCTTCCCTGCTGCACCACCAAATCCAATCAATTCTTTAAGAGATCTCAATTTGTTACATACATAAAAGGTTAGTTCAATATGGAAAATTAATTTCAAAACTTAAAAAAATTAATTTCTGAATTGATTAAATAAAAGTAAGTGTTTAAATAAAGATCGTAAAGAAGCAGGCTTTGGGGTTAGATGGCTGGGTACCTGGATCCTGGTTCTGACACACCTCACATAGTTATTTATCTTCTCTAGGTATCAATTTCCTTATCTGCATCGGGAATAATGTGAATACTTCACAGACTTTAGCAAGGTTCAAATGAAACAGTGCAGGTAAATTTCTGAATTTCTATATAGTTCATAATAATTGCATTCTTGAGTGCTTACTTTCTGCTAGACATTCCTTGTGCACACATGCCACTCATTTAATCTCCATAACAACCCATTCAGTAACTTCTAAAATCCCCAGTTTAAACATGCAGAACCTGAAGCATGGAGGGTTGAATTTGTCCAGGGTCACATAGCAAGGATTGGGACATTTACACCTTTGAAGGCTTGTGATTCTTTCTACCACATCCAATAAGGATAAAATTGAAAACATTTGGTGACTGATTAGGTCAGAAAGGTTAAGGAAGAAAAAGGAATAAAAGATGAGTCCTACAGTTGTAGTTTATAAATTAAGTGTGTTTTTTTACAAATTAGTGTCTAAAGTGCTAAACATAGAGCTGTGTGAGCAATGGGCTATGGTAGCTCAGAGTAAGAAACAACTAACTGCTTGCAGAAATTGGAAACATTGTCCCAGAGGAAATGGAGATTGTCTTGGGTCTTGAAGCATCACTAGCTGCTTAGGAGGCAGAGGGGTATGGGAAGGACACATTCCAGATCAACTCAGTAATGCCAAGGAATACAATGCAAGGTGTCAAATCCCTGTGCAATTCTAATTTCCTATTTAATCTGGGGATTCATGCACTATGTTAAAATGGGTTTCATCTGGATCTTCAATTCAAACTCAAAGCAAACAGAGAGCGATTCCAAGGACGCCAAGACCAACATTATGCATTCCATATGCTCCATTTCACTGCAAATGAGCAGTTTTATGACCTGACTCCCTCGAGAGTATTCAAATAGATATTTAATTAGAAAGCATTAGAGGAACCCATCCTGAAATAACAAAGGCAGTGGTGGCCATAGTAAAATGACACCGGTAAAAACTTGGTGCATTCCCTTCAGTAATACCAAGAAATTGGGCAACTGAGAAAATTACCTCGGAGGCAGTACTTTTGCAACTTCACAAGAAGAAGTATTGGAATAGATAGATTTACCTAAGATTGTAAGTATTTCTTACATATTAAAATTCTTATAATAATTTTCATCCACCAAAATTTATTTTCTTCTGTATTATGAGCAGATCAGAAAGAAGATTGTAAAAGATATAGCAAAAGAGAAAAGAGTTCTCTGAAAATGCTGATTGCTCCTTCTGTAATTATGGGTACTTTATTATAATTAAAATTTTGCAATCTATTAAATTACCAGTGTTTATAATAAATATTTATAAATGTGATCTAAGTACTTTGATTGATAAATAGCTGATACAGCTATTGATGATCTGAGCCTTATTTTAATACTCTTGATAAAATTTTCTGTTTATATGATCTTTCAGCGCCAAGTATTCATTATGCAAACAATTCTTAAATACATATATGCATGAGGTTGTAATTACTGTCTACTACAGAATCACAGATATGCTCTACTTTGGGAATAACTGATTTTTGTCTAACAGAAGAAACGAGAGATAATTACTTGCCTTAACTCACCTACCTTCAGGTACATGGTAGAACATATTTGCGGGTCAAAACACTGTGTAATCCTAGTCCTTGCAAGCATTTTTTCTTTCCTAAGCATATTTAGTTGCATGCCTGAAGTTTACAACCCATCCATATTTGAAGTGAAAATATTTCTCACCCATTGATCCATCAGTGCAAATTAGGGTTTGGTAGGAGATTTCGTGGAGTGCATGGTAAGACTTAGGGTGGGGGAAAATGGTTCTTAAGATAGATAGTTATAATGAAAAGGAAAGGAAGGAGGAGGAAGAAGAAGAGAGAAAGGAGCAGTAGCAGATACACAGGTACACACACAGGACCTGATAATTAGGAGTTATAAATGACGTTTTCACATTAAATGAATATTTGTCTGTCCTCTATGTGCGTGGCATTGAGACCTAGGTGTGAGCAGATGTCCCTGATTTTGCAGTGTTTATATTCTAATATGGGGAGACAGACAAATAGGAGGAAATGAATTATAAGAAAGATAAAGCAGGACAAGGAATATAGAAAAGTGAGAAGGGAGTAGCAAAGGTCATGAAAGCTCATTGGTAAGGGGACATACAAGCAAAGGCATGAAGCAGTACTGGCCACACATGAGAAGATTTAAAGGAAGAGTACTCTAGGCAGAGGGAATAACTAATGCAAAGATCCTAAGAAGCCTGCAGTGTCTCAAAAACAGGAGGGAAGATAGATTGCTGCAGAAGAACAAATGAGGAGAAAAGTAAGAAATGAGGTCACAGAATTTATGGGATCAGATTGTGTAGGGTATAGTTGATCTCTAAGCATTTGATATCTGTGCTATAAAATCCTGGCCGAATGTGGCTATTAAGCACTTGCAACATGACTGAGGGTTTGAGTTTTTTCAATTTAATTTTAATTAAATCGAATTGAAACTTTTACATTGGTACTTGATTCAATTATTGGAAACCTTGTGTGTTTGGCTCAACTTAGATATGTGAATCTACTTTTTCTACTGTACATTTAATAAAATATAGAAGTATTTCCAAGGAAAATTCAGCATTTGAGTTGAAATGTGGTGAAAATAAAAATATACAGTGGATTTCAGAGATTTAGTACCTGTGATGGGTTGAAGCTGCATGTACTCCGAAAAAGTATCTTTTGAAATCTAATCCATTCTTGTGGGTGTGAATTCATAGTAAGGAGGAACTCTTGATGAGGTTACTTCGGTTAAGTTTAGCTCAGTCCAATCAGGATGGGTCTTAATCCTATTACTGGAATCCTTTAAAAGCAGAATGTATTTCAGATAGACAAAGTCACAGGGAGCAAAAAGCTGAATAGCAACCATCAGAGGAACCCAGAAAAGAATGGAGAGAACAAAGTTGCTGCCACGTGACTTGCTGGGGGACAAGCTAAAGACCAAATATCGCCAACAGCCAGTCCCAGACGCCACACTCTTTAGGAAGAAAGCATCACTGTGACGATGCCTTATTTGGACTATTTACCCAGCCTCAAGCTATAAGTGAATAAATTCCCATTGTTTCACCTGACCCACTTCAAGGTATGTGCTTGAGCAGTCGAAGAAACTAAAAACAGTACCTTGAAATAACTCAATATATTGATTATGTGTTGGAATGATAAAATATATAATCTGATTTTAAACCATGCTGACAGGCAAACAACTATTAAAAGTATGAGAAATACTGATATATTTATACTGGGTATGTATATTAGACCATTTTCTGGAAGACATTTTGGGAATATGCAGCAAAAGTCTGAAACTTGTGATCATTTATTTAACAAGCAATTTCAGGCTTAGAAATACATTATACAGAAATAAATGTCATAAAAATAAATCTATGAACATGCTCCTAACAACTTATTTAAGTAAAATCAGGCTAAATTCCACTAAATAGGGAAGACATAAAATTAATCATGGTATAGTCATAAAATGAAATATTAGAAAGTCATTAAAATTATATATGAAAAGAGATGGAAACAGCCAAAATGTCCATCAACAGAAGAATGGCTAAACAAACTGTGGTATATACATACGATGGAATATTATGCAGCTTTAAGACAAGATAAACTTATGAACCATGTAATAACATGGATGGACCTAGAGAATATTATGCTGAGTGAGTCCAGCCAAAAACTAAAGGACAAATACTGTATGGTCCCACTGATGTGAACGGACATTCGAGAATAAACTTGAAATATGTCATTGGTAACAGAGTCCAGCAGGAGTTAGAAACAGGATAAGATAATGGGTAATTGGAGCTGAAGGGATACAGACTGTGCAACAGGACTAGATACAAAAACTCAAAAATGGACAGCACAATAATACCTAATTGTAAAGTAATCATGTTAAAACACCGAATGAAGCTGCATCTGAGCTATAGGGTTTTTTTTGTTTTTTTTGTTTTTTGTTTTTACTATTATTACTACTTTTATTTCTTTTCTCTATATTAACATTCTGTATCTTTTTCTGTTGTGTTGCTAGTTCCTCTAAACCGATGCAAATGTACTAAGAAACGATGATCATGCATCTATGTGATGATGTTAAGAATTACTGATTGCATATGTAGAATGGTATGATTTCTAAATGTTGTGTTAACTTTTTTTTTTCCGTTAATAAAAAAAAATTATATATGCATGTTTATCATGTAGGGGTGGTTATGAATTAGTAAATTGGGGAAGCTGATTACCAAGAATCTATATAGTATAACACCATTTTTCTGAGTTTCATCAAATATAAATAATTTAATAGAAATGCATATTTAGCTAAAAATCTCTCTTTTTATAGGGCATGCAGCAAAATTTGAAAATTGTAATTGTGGTTTCCTAAAGATTGTAAGAATACAGGTAATTTTTATTTTCTATCGCTCTAAAATAATATGCATTTTGTTTAATATAAAAATTTAAAAAAAAAGAAAAGAGATTTTAAGACTAATAATAATCAGCACATGAAAACTTTTTTTTTTTTTTTTTGCTGGTGTGTCTTTAAAGAATGCAATTTGAAATGATGCAGATATATTTCAAAATCATAGCTCATTATTGAAGTCTAATGGCCTGCTTTTATTCTGTATGCATCTACATATGTGCACATATTCATGTCCTATCCAAATTAAAAAATCCAGGAATGTTACAATATGATAAACCAAGGATTAAATAAAATGCTGTTTTTTATTTGCAGTAAAGCCCTTCTATAATGCTGGTGACATGGACCAATGAACACAAATGCAGCGATAGGCCTCCCATAAAAGAAATACATTTTTTGTGTACGCAAAGCTTATCCTTTGATGTTCAACTTCACCTGAGCAATGGGACAGTGAAGTTGCGCATATGAGGATGTCTCTTTCTGATTTTCCTTAGGCAAATGCTAACATCCATCTGCAAGGGAAAATCCTTTGAAATTTTACTTTAACCCTCTTGATCTCCCTTACTTTAATAATCTTCTAAGAAAGAGCACTCTCTTTTTATATGACTCAATAAGTATTAAAAAAATTTATAGTATAGGGCCAGATATAGAATAAGCGACACATGTTAATCTCTCACTTTACTAAATTATTTTGATGGTCAATAAATGTGATAACATAAATTCCAGTCAAATGATCAAGAATGTTTAATCAAAAAATACATAAATTTTATTCTTGTTCCAGGATATATCTCTAGAGTGTCCTGTAAAGCAGCAGAGGAAGAGAGAAGGAGAAAGAAAAATAGATAATAAGATCTTTCGATCTTGAACAGATTTTTGTAACTTGTATATAAAATGCAGAACAGACCTGGGGCTCATAAAATAAAAGACATAATATTTGCCACAGCTCTTGTGATGACATGATGAGACAATAATGAATTTTCTTGAAGACTGAATGAGCCATAGCACAATCCTTACAAAAGAGAGTGCGGTAAATTACTCAATCAAAAGCCTCAAGCACCAAGATCACTGAAAGACAAGTCAGAGTCCTCAGAAAGGCCAAGGAGACACTTCCGTTTTAAATCTCTATTATTACAAAGTAGCTCTGTCATTGTAGACTCCAAAAAGCTGTGGCTCCAATTCTATGTGAGAATAACATTTTAGCGGCTAGGGAGAATCAGAGCAGTATTCTCACCCAATTCACCACTAACTTTTGCTATCGCCGTGAAAACTTGGAGCTAGTTAAAAGGGCTCAAAAGCCCTGTTAACAGAAAATTAAGCCAATGAGTTCTTCATTTTCCATGTTGAAGTAGTTCCTAATCAGTTCTCTCAACTATGACCACTCAATCATAATATATTTTTAAATAGATTGGCTGTCTCACTCAAAAGCAAATGGGAGTTCAAATGAGCTCTATTCCAGTTTGGACCATTAATAACAATAAAACTGCTGTAATATCAGGGACTTTATATAGAGCTTTCTCGTGGACGAGTGCAATGAATTTCACATTCATTGAATAATATATCAACAAAAGTGTACTCAAAGGTAGCTAAGAAACCAATATTATCAACATTGTTTTGCTCAACATAATTATTCCACATATACATCCTCTCTAGCTATTACCAATCTTATTTAATGCCTTCTTTCTAAGCATTTCAAACATATACTCTATCTCAATTTTACTTAACTCCTTCTCATATGAAATGTCATCAACTATTGTTTAGCAATTCACATGAACTATTTTAGTCCTCTTGCTCCCCTCCTAAGAAATTCAGATACAGTCTCATAAAGGGCTATTGCCTCTTACATAAGAATCACTCTTCTGTATCTATCATCTCTTTCTTCCCTCTATCTCGTCTGTTTTAAGTCTGCCAAAGTCATCAATGATCTCTGAAAACTAAATCTTCCCTCTGATCTCTTTCACTCTTTAGATTACCACACCACTAGATTTAGAATTTTTTCCATTTACTTTACAAACTTTTTGCTCCAAGTCAGAACTTTCATCCTGCACTCAGTTCTCCTGGGTGAGTTCTATTCTGTACTTACTCAACATCTGCTTCCACTACTGCCAGGAGATGAATTGGGGCCTCTGGGGTCCCTTTTGGTTGGACTGGTGCATATCATTTAGAATATTACATTGACTCTTGGTCATTTTAGCAGTTTTATGCTTGAAGTCTTCTGACTTCCAATCAGTTCATAGTTTATCTGAACAGAGTCTTAGGGACAAATTCTCAAAGAATAACTTAAAACCCCCAAACTTGTTTGAGGATATTAAGTTATTATGTTTGTAGGATAATTGATAATAAAATGTACCCTCCAAATCTTAGGAAAACTATGTGCTACTTTTGAAATATCAACTTCCAGATACTTACTCTCTGTCTTTATATCTGAATATGATTTTAGAAATTTACGCATTGGTATAAAATCTCTTGCAAAGGTATTTATTATTTGACATAAACTGGAAGTACATAAGACTAAAGGTGCCAAGTATATTTATAGGCAGGTAGTCTGCAAAGCCAATATTACATTCAAGGCAGACAATATGCTTGCTTTTTTTTTAAACTAAATCAATACTTATATCACATTCATATATTGAGTACATATGATCAATTATTTCTGTCATTATCTAAGCTTTAAAAAAGAACTTTTTGTTAAGTGCATCATCAATTTTCTCACCCATTTTATAATTTCTAAGTATACACAATTTATGAAGAATCTAAGCTTCTTACAAATTTGTGTGTTGTAATGATGTGTGTTGTACAAACGGGCAAGTCTTAACAAACGGAATACAATCTAAGGGAGAAGGATAGAAATTATACAATTAATGACTCTGAGGGTCTTATACATATTTTATCTATTGAGTAGAACTCAGTCAGAGACACAGAGATACTATCTTGTGTGCTATTAAAACTGTTAAGCAATTCTGAACAGGATAGCCTTTAGTTATAATTTAGCCCTCAGTGGAAACTGTAGAATTTCTGAGCCTTGTTTTCAGCAATGTTACTCTCTTCAATCTATTGTCTTCCTTTCATGCTGACCAACCATTAGCTCCTCTTTTCTCTAACTCCCTCCCTCCACAAAGACTCTCAATATTTCCAGTACCCATGGGTTTATACCTATTCATTTGTAAACTATAATTTGGAAATTTTCAAATACTTTTTGACTTGCTGAGTTGATATGTTATCGTTACTATAGTCCTTTGAATTGTTACCAAATGATCAAAGACTTCATCTAGAATAATGTATTTCCAAGAGAAAAATGTCAGGTTTTAGTAAAGGGATTTAGCTGTGAAGTAGGAAATAAAGGAATTTTTCTACATACCTGGAATAAGAAGCAATGCCACACATGAGGATAATTCCTACAATTCCTAAAACTAATTCCAGTTCTTACAACCTTGGTCCCAAAGACTGTTTTATGAAAATGCCAAAATAAACTCACTTCACACCAAACACATTTTTCATATTTCATGAAAGCGTATAGATCATTAAACCATGTGTAGGGACTTTAAATCTCTCAATTTCACATTGTATGGATTATTTTTCTCTTGTGAAATGATGATAAACAGACTGAAAGAAATATATTATGGTGTTATGAACATTTAATAAATGACTTTGAAGTGCTATAGTCCATAAATGTTTTTTAAAGAAAGGATTACTCATATGAATGTAGTTAACTTATTAGCCTAAGGTTTATTTGCTTGAGAAATCATTTATTTTAATTTTTTTCTTCCTTTTCTTTTCTTCTTTTTCTTACTATCAGAATAATCTCAAAAAGTAGCAGCATGTTTTCAGTTAAGTGTGAGCAGATTTCCTATGATGGGAAATGGGAAATAATGAAAATAGAAGTGTTATGTGATTTATACTTCTTTGCTTATATAGAAAAATAATGCCATTTTTATATGTGCCTAGTTAAATCTGGCTAATTCATTTCAGAATGTTTTCATGGGTGCAAAGGAAAAATGTCAGGGTAAGCTTCTAGAATGCAAAGTTAAGAGGATCAAAATCGAGACCTGGAATAAATTTTAAAAGGTGGGTGGAAAGAAAAAGGCCCCTGAAACATTAAATTTTGCTCAAGGCAAAAGGAGAATTTGTAGAGTTGTCTGTGAAACCACCATGGTAAGCAATAAGTTTCAGGACAGAAGAAGGGATCAGCCATGTCACCTTCAACAAAGTCAAGAGAAAGTCCTACTGACTGCAATTTTAGTGGGTGAAGGGAAAACCCGATTGCAGAAAGATTGGGCTTAAGGAAATTACTTCAGGCGTCAACTCTTCTTTACAGAAACTTCACTGCAAAGGACAGACAGGATGGTCGGCGGTATTGAAGAAGAGTTTTCTCTATCCCTGCCAAAGATAGGGAAGACTTATGAAGTAGAAACTATGTCATATTCCTATAGGGTATTGTGTTAGTTTCCTGAGACTGCTCTAAAAAATTACCAAAAATTCGGTGGCTTAAAACAACATAAATTTATTGTCTCGCAGTTCTGACAGCCAGGGGGCTGAAATAAGTCTCACTGGGCCAAAAATGTGGTATTGGCAGGGCCAAGCTCTCTAGAGGCTCTAGGAGAATCCACCCTTGCTTCTAGATTCTGGTGGCTACTGGCATTCCTAGCATTGTGGCTGCAACAGCTCAGTGTCTGAGTCCTTAGTCACCTTACCTTCTCTTCTGTGTGTGTGTGTGTGTGAGTGTGTGTGAAATCTCCACATCGGATGTGGTGTGTGTCTGTGAAATCTCCCCCATCTCCCTTTTGTAAGGATGCATGAGATTGCATTTAGAGCCCATCAGAATAATCCAAGGTAATCTCTCCAACACAAGATCCTTAATTTAATCACATCTATAATATTTGTCCATATAAAGCAACATTTATAGGTTCCATGGAACAGAACATGGATAGCTTTTTTTTTTTGGGGGGGGGTGATGTACTTTTCAGTCGGGATATATTCATTATTCACATTATTCCCCCAACTCCATGGAGAGCTGTAAGACCTATGATTCTGTAATACAATCTATCTTAATTGTTTGTTTCTCACATTTTATCCTTCAGAGCCAGTCATTTCCTTTAGTCTGAAGAGGGAAGAGGTAAGAGTTGAACCTTCATCTTTTTCTCCAACTTGGAGAAAATAAGTGTGCTATACACACAGTATTTTGCTAAAAGAATCCCAATTTGAATGGGGGCGCACGGGAATCCTCTGATCAAGAAGCAGTGGCGTTTGAGAAGCCCCTAGCTCAGGGTTCGGTGGCAGCAGCTTCAACAGCAAAGTTTGGGCGAGGGGGAGATAGGGGAGGGAAAGGGGAGGGTAGGGGGAAGGGAGGGGGAGGAGGAGGGAAGGGGGAGGGGAGGAGGAGGGAAGGGGGAGGGGAGGGGGAGGGGAGCGGAAGAGTGCCGAGTGCCAAGGGTGGGGGTTCCTGGTCTTTGGCTTCTCACCTGGGTCCTGTTTCGACAGCGAACATGCTTCAGCCTGTTAGAAGTAGTTTATTATTCACAGTGTCAGAAATTTGATGACGCTGATGAAGATTATGGACGAGATTCAGGCCCTCCAGCTACAAGAATTCCATCATCTCCCAGGGAAGCTAAAAGCAAGAGGCGATCCGGAAAGAATTCACAGGAAGATAGTGAAGACTCAGAGGAAAAAGACGTGAAAACCGAAAAAGGATGATTCTCATTCAGCAGAAGACAGCAAAGATGAAAACGAAGATCATAAAAATGTGCGCCAGCAACAGCAGGCAGCATGGAAAGCAGCTTCTAAACAGAGAGAGATGCTGGGGGAAGGTGTGGGCAGTGAGGAAGAACCAGAAGGAGAGGACGCAGCACCTTTCCATGAGACAGTCTGGCAGCCATCAAGATTTCTTAATGGAAGAGGATGATGACAGTAACTACGGCGGTTCAAAAAAGAAAACCAGAAAGCTCGTAAAGAAGGCCGAGCCTGAGAGAAAAGAAGAGAAAATACCCAAGTCCAGGCTGAAGGCTACAGTGACACCAAGTCCAGTGAAAGGCAAAGGGAAAGTGGGCGGTCCCACAGCTTGCAAGGCATCAAAGGAAAAGACCCCTTCCCCCGAGAAGAAGAGGAACCAGAGAGACCTCCAGAGAAGAAACCATCTTTAAGCCCTCCACCTGAAAACCCCGGGGATGCAGGGTCTGAGGATGAAGCCCAGTCTGGGGAGGATTATAAGTGATGATGGTTTAGGGGGAGGTTTTATTTAATAATAATAATAATAAAGAAAGAAAGAAAGAAAGGAGGGAGGGAGGGAGGGAGGAAGACTCCTTCTTAAGATAGGTGTTTTGGGGCAGGCCATGGTGGCTCAGTAGGCAGAGTTCTCACCTACCATGCCAGAGCTCCGGGTTTGATTCCCAGTGCCTGCCCATGCAAAAAAAGAAAGAAAAAGAGATAGGTGGTCTCGGCTATTGCTTGACTTACAGGCTTTGAATGCTTTTTCTTCCTTTGTTGATGCATTTTCTGATTTCTTTTTTTTTTTCTTATGAAAATCATTGTATGTTGAAGTTACCTTTTGTCTGTTGGTCTTCTCTGTGCCTCCCCTCCCCTCCAACCCAAAAAGCCATGTCACATTGATCACTGGATTGACTGTTTCATCTTTTTGTTTTTAACAGAAGGTATACCACAGTCAGAAAGCAATAAGATTTGAGGTGAACACTATAAAATTTTGCCTTTTGCTAAATGATAGCAAAGTGAACAGTAATCAAAAGGTGTATAAAGGGTTTTAGTTAGAGATGATTGCTTCTTCCTCTACCTGGAGTTTTTAGAAAATCAGTTGCCATCTAATATAAATGTGTAGGCCTATCTACGTGAGTATAGTTGTCTAAAAATATCATGACTATAAATTTCCACTGATGGGGCAGGTATGAGAGAAAAATGAATTCTGAATTGTTACTAAAAGTATTCATATTTTTGCCTGGGAAAGGGGTTGGGGAATGGGGTTACCTGACCTTCTTTAAGGGTACGGGTTTCCTTTTATTATTTCATCACTTGCTGTCTCAAAGAGACTTGGCGCCAGTGATCCTTTTATCCTGTTACAGTCTTTAAGAAGCTTAACAACAACAACAAAAAGGCAGAAGCACCAGAACTGAAATCACACTTGCTTTCAAATCTCATTCTCTAACGGTTCACATTTTTTAATATATATGAATCGATTCTGTTTTTTGGATAAATTTATCAGAGATCAAAAAGAAGAACAACCAACCAAACAAAACCTAGAATTTAAATGGCAAGATCAAACTATACATACCTCACAGTGGATTTTTCAAACTGACAATGTTTAGGATTTTAGCAAAAAAAGAAACCCAGTTTGGAACTGGAGATGATACATCTGGTCCCAGATGGCGAATCGTGATTTTCCTAAGCCCATTACTGTGTCCTTCCCCTTTCCCAGACTTCATATATCTATGTTTGATCAGAGATACAAGGAGAGAATCTGTAGGGATCCTTCCAGGAAAGGACAGTGCTTTCTATTGGAGGGTGGGGGTGTCAAGATATAGGAAAAGGGGGAAAGATCTGAGGTTGAACTCTCCTTCAGGACCAGAATGCTGCATATACCTTATGGCACGAAGGTGTATGATCAATTTACTGTTTAATTTCTTTTGCATGTTTTTCTAATTGATATTACTTTTATTAGATGTTTGAGTTAAGAGGTTTTGTGAGCCTAGATTTACTCCTCTAAATTTATCCAGGATATTCTGCTTTGATTTTAAACAAATACCTTTGCTACTCCTTATACAGAGAGAAATGAAAGTGCATGTATGTGGCTTTAAGCCTCACACAACTTTGAAAATATATCTGCATGAATATATAACTGTGCTCTTTGATAAAAGACATGCAGCAATTTGATTTTGATGCGTATTGATCCTGAAAGAAAGGCTCAAAGAATTTAAATGGCATCAAATCTTACTAAAAATCTAAAGAGGATCTATAAATGACAATACTGATAAAATATAAGGCTAAATTTCTAAATAATAATAATACACTATTTGAATAGTCACAAAAATACAATCTGAATTGTCATTTTAACAAATAAAAATAAAACAACGGTTGGCCAAAAAAAAGTTAAACACAGTTAAATACCATAATGGAGCAGGGTGTGCATATATGCATTTCTTTTCATGGTACCCTCTCAAACAGCAATCAGTTATGCAATTATTTTGTATTATCTGTCCTAAGATAATGAAGTAATCTAGAATGTTGCTATTGAAATATACACCCTGTAGTTGTACAAAACTGAAGAACTGTCTAATTGAACATGTCTGTTTTAGTCTCTATTGTCTTTAAAACAATGAAGAATCACCAATAGAACTATCCCTAATGGCAAAAAAAAAAAAAAGTCAAATTATGCTGACACAACAAAACTGAAACAAACTAAAGAAGTTCAGAAATTGCAAGTAAAATTCAAAAGGATTTGCATTTGCTGTGTAAGTGGGCTGATGTGTCACATGTAATGCTGACAACTGTTTAAAAATAATAATAAATGGAGGGCGGTGCAGCGGTGGCTCCAGTGGCAGGATTTTTGCCTGCCTTGCTGGACAGAATTGGGTTCAATTCCCAGTGCCTGCACATGCAAAAAGAAAAAAAAAGATAAATGAAAATCTGAAATAAGCAGGTAAATGAAGCAAGCACATCAGAGTTGCCGAGCTCCTATTAGCTGACAAAAAACTTCCGACGTAGGTTGAAATTTTTTGAATGGCATGACTGGGATGGAGGGAATGGAGGAAACTGATTTACAAATCTCATGAATTTGAATCCTGAGTGTAATGTACATAACTGATTTTCACATTAATGTTTTAACCTTCTACCTCTGCCTCAAGTTATGGTTGAAGTGGTATTAAAATATATATCATATACTTTTTAAGATACAGAAATATTTAAATGTATAAATCCATAGGCAAAAACTGAAAGAACAGTTGTTGAGTCATATTTTACAGACAAGTTTTAGTGCGAAGTTTCCAAAATAATTGGCTCTCTTTCGTGTTGTTTTGCACTCCAACTTATAACTGGTTAATGTTGACAAAATACTGAAGCTATAAATCTTGTCTTATAGGCCTTAAGATTAAAAGAACATTCCAGATCTGATTCTTATTGAGTCAACTACTATACCTCGTTTGAATCTCATTATCTATCACATACATGCTAAGAATATAGATATTTTCACAGGCAAATGAATGGTTTGAAGAGACAATTTGGTAGCATAATAAGAATAGCTCTCAACTTTTACAATGTGTTCAAAGAAGGCTTTGTTGCCAAAAGGGTGTGTCCAACGAAAGTTGTATATGAAGAATCAACATTTTAATCTGATCTATTCAAGAAAAAAGAACTTCATTGGAAACGGCAGCATATTTCTACTTGCTAGATCAAAGCATCTTTGAAAACATTTTGTACGCTTCAAGTTGCTATGTCAATATGAGGATCTTTGTTCTCCGGTCTGGTCCTCTCCAGCCAAAGGCTGCCTTGTTCATTTAACCTAGATTACTGAGCAAACATTATCGTTTTCTATATATGCAATGATATGAGATGTAGGAAAACAATAGATAACCTAATATTAGTATTACAGATGGATCTGCTTTCATCAATAGGCAGTGAAGAAGTAAGTCCAAGACTGGCAGAGAGTGCAAAGCTGGCCACTGCTGTTGATAGAATTCCAATTTATTTTTGTATTTTAATCTTCTATCCAAACATTTTAATTCTAATAACACTCTATAAATGACTTTTTGTCTTCCATGAAAAAAGTTCTATCACATGTGTGATAATGACAGCTTTGACAGTCTTGTTTTCTCCTTGAGTGATGATATTTCATTTTTGTTTGTTTTAACTTCTATTGCTTTGTTTGCTGATGCCTCCAGTAAAATCAAAAGAAGATGTGGTGACAAGGCATGTTTGTTCACCCCTGATTGAATGAGACAGCCTTCAAACATAAGCCTATTTTTGCTGTATAATATTAGTAGATCATTTAACAGGTTAAGTAGTTTCCTTTTTTTCCTTATTGGTAAGCATTATTTTCATGAAAGGTGCTGAAATTCATCAAAACACTTTCTTTGCAGGTATCAGAATTATTTTGTACTGTCAGATCATTTTCCCTTTATCTATTAAAATGGGGAATGACATTTGTAGTTATTCTTTTTTAATAACTGCTGTTGTATTCCTGGACTATACCCAGTTCAGTCATGACACTTTATCTTAGGATAAATGTCTTTAGGAATTTCCAAATAAATTAATGTTATACTGTTTACCTTTCGTGTATCATCCTAGCCTCTTTTTAACGTTCTAAGTTATGCCAGCTCAATTACTAAGTAGAGGAATTTTTCCTCTATTTTCCATGCTGTGATGGTTAGGTTCTGGTGTCAACTTGTCCAGTGATGATGCCCAGTTGTCTGGTTAGGCAAGCATTGCCCTGAATGTTACAGCAAGCATATTTCATGGCTGGTTGATAAACCGGAAGGCTGGATTATTAAATCATCAGTCAGTTGATTGCAGCTGTGGTTGATTGCACCTGAGATCAACTAAGGGAGTGCCTGCTGCAAATGAGATAATCCAATCAGATGGAGACATTTAAGGAAGGAGATTCTTTCACTTCTTCTTCAGCCAGTGAGCCTCTCCTGCAGAGTTCTTCAAGACCCTTCATCCGAGCTGCCAGCTTCACAGCTGCCCTATGGATTTTAGACTCTTCCGTTCCTTCTGTTGCCTGAGACACCTTTATAAATCTCATATTTACAGATCTCTCCTGTTGGTTCTCTTTCTCTAGAGGATATACATGCTTTGGAAGAGCCGATATAATACTAATCTTTGAACTTTATGGAGGCTTGTTTTATGGCAATATATTTGTTCAATTTCCATGTGTGTAACTTGTATTATTGAGAAGGAATATTGAGAAGGAACTTGCAATATTGAGACGGGTTCTCTAATTGTTTTATGAAATGCCCTATGTAAGTCCATTAAATTAAGATTGTGAATTGTCCTGTCCAAATCTTCAGTTTCTTCACTATTTTATACTATTGTTAAGGTTATTCTTGACATGACTATAACAATGAATTTGTCAACTTCTCTTTGTAATTTTATCAATATTAGCTTTTTATATTTTTATTTTACTAAATATATACAATTTAGACTTTTAATGTCTTTCTAGTGAGTTAAACATTTTATCATTATGAAGTTTATTTTGTACTCACACAAAATCCATTGCAAATTAGGTCATACTCCCAAGTGTCTGATGACTCTGAATTCCAGACTGCTAAAATCTGGTGGTGATGACTCCTCAATACACTGCTCCATTGTCATTTCTGAAAAGGTGCAACTAGGGAAAGAGGAGGCTCGTTGGTTTTAGCTGTAACCAAGAAATTAGGATTTAACAAGGAATTGTAACTACTGAATCATTATATATATATATTTCTTTTTTACTTTCTGGTGTATTAGAGTAGTCTGAGGGAAATACCTGACATTTCTAAACTGTAGTGGAGCTACTTGAGCTCTGATAATGATTGTATAACTATATGGCCTTTATCTTACGATTATAAAGACCGTCTACCACTTGTATCCTCTTATCCTGTTTTTCAACTTTGGGGTCTTATGATCACTAAAGACAGAGCCTAATGTTTATTAATGAAGGGCCTTGTATCAGCTCAGAATTAACCCACCTTAATTCTGTCTTGCTAGACAGAGCTGAACCTAACCAAAATTGGCCTCTGTGACGTGCACAGTAGCTTCAACTTTACTGTATAAATGATCTATACCTCATTATAATACTAAAACTCATGCCCATCATCATATTAAGGCCACTATTTTCTCACATACATTCTCTGACTAAGCATGTAATCAGTCTGTGCATGCTCAATAATTAGATCATCTCTGACCACATCATTTTGAGCCACTGGGCTCATTATCCTAAAGCCAGCCCATCTTTCGGTATTGTAAAATCATCAGAGTTATTGCAGTTTAAGGAGACAGTTTTTTGTGCTCATTGGCTATCTAATCTCCTGCTAAAGCCTGGTGTCTCAGGAATTGGTCATTTGAGCACATCAGGCAGACACCCCACAACTTTTGATCAGTATCATTAACCTGGAATAGACTCATGCCATGTCTGCTCATATTTCCTGGCCAGAATGAACTGCATGGCCATTGAGGGTCAACCTGGAGATTCTGCTTTATGTCATTGTCCCTGAAGCCAGGCAGAGGGAGGATCCATCACTGAGCTTCTTTAATTGCTAAGGCAAAAGAAAACGAAAAAGAAAGCAAATTTTATGTTGACTTTAAATCTTCTGCCTGAAAATAATTCTCATCATTTCCCTTCACATTTTATTAACAAAGGACAGTCGCAAGGCCATTCCTAACTTCAAATGAGGTCACAAAATGCAATCTTGCCATGTGCCAGGAAAGAAACAGCTCAAAATAGCCAGTGAACATAACTATTGATAAGTACACTAAGTAAAATGATTATACAGAATGAGAAAGTGGCAGAGAGCTATAAGTGAATGCGTTTTAATATATTTGATTATACAAGCAAATACAGAATTTGCTGAGTGATTTGATAGCAAAATAAGTGCCTCTTCCAGTGTGACCAATATATAATGCCAATTCTAATGATGTGTAAAAGTGAGGACAACCATTTCTATTCTCACTGACGTAAGGTAGGGTGAGGTAGGGAATCGGCTTCATTCTTAATTATATAAAGTAAAGCTGAAAAATTGTGTTATGTAACCCTATATCTTTTTTTCTTATTGAGGCTGAAAGAGAATGAGATTCATCTTTAACTATAGAAAGTAAAGCTAAAATAATGGGTTATATAACTCTGTATCTGTTTTCAGTCTATTGCATTTGCTTTTAGTAGCATTTTAAAGCATTTTGAGAGAACTATAAATAATAAGAAGAAACCTGGTTATTTAAGTAAACATATGAGAAAGGAGATGTGCAAAAAGGAAAATTTCCTCCATTGTGCCCAGGGCCCCTTCAGTGACTGTTGATTACGTTCATAAGTTCAAAGTCCACTTTTTCTATGACTCTTTTAAGTAGCTCTTGTCAGTTTAAATTTCTTGGCTGTCAGGTACAATGGTGATGTGTTTCATCTAGCTATGTCAAGCACATTGCTTTATTCCTGCTCACAATGAAAAGATTTCAACTGGAAAGGAATGCTTTAGGGAAGGTTTCAAGCCAACTGAAAAACAGACTTACCTTTTAAAAAGACTCAAATAAAGTTTGACGTGATGTATGGCATCCTAGGCCTTTCAGATTACAATTAATTTTGACAGTGTTCAATTAATTACAGCTTTCATTGTGATTATACAGAGATCATATTGCATATAAAAACTTTCAGGATGTTAGTGATGCAAAATTTAGGTCTCTGTTATCTCTAACTGCAGAGCTGTGAAATTTGACATTTGTCATAAAAAGTATTTGCTTCTCACATAAAAAACCATAGATGGTTCCACAAAGCTTAAAGGATAAAGTACATTCAAAATCATTCAATTTTTCGAGCCCAATTCTTACCATTTAGCCTTATTTTCTTCCAAACCTCCTGCCACCTACACACAGACAGACATACGCACATTTATATACACACCCTCATAATCTCCTCTAAACTCAGCTCAGACAAACAAAAATTCAATGTTATCAGGGCTCCGGTTCTGTTTTTCTATTATCCTTTTAGCAACACTTTCCTCTGGGGTATTGTAATCAAGCCAGCTCTACAAATGGTAGCATTTCAATATGCCATCCCAAAGAGAAACATCTCTTCTAGTAGCTCCCATTGAAAAGAAAAAAGAGGTTATATAAGCCAAATAGTCAGAAAACATCTCCTTGTGCCTCATTTATCCAAACTGGATTGCACATGATTGCAAATATGAGGGTTCAGCTTTACCTAATTAAAGTGACTACCAGGAGGGGATGCAAGGATGGTTCAGTGGTAGAATTCTCTCCCGCCACGCAGAAGACCCAGGTTCTATTTCCAGCCCAGGTACTTTCCAAAACAAGCAAACAAACAAAGAAAAATTCAACAAATGGTATTGCAATAATGGTATACACACATGGAAAAAGAATGAAATGTGACCTCTGTCATACAACAAACAAAAAACAAAACAAAAATCACTACCAGGAACAGAGAGTAGATGGCAGAGGTCAAGTCCACCTAAACGTCATTGCTGAGGATAGGAGACAGGAGTTTCACCAAAGATAATATAGATACAAGAACCCTATATTATTATTATTGTATCTAACCATCTAGTATTTATAGATTTTCAACAAAAATACGGGGAGTAAAAGAACCATGGTCCTTTGCCTTTTATATTTCATCGACAGGTTTAGATTATGCAAAGGAAAAAAAAAACAGATAAAGACCATAATCAATGAGAGTATACTGATGACCAAACAGAAAACTTGTCTTCATCATCTTTTTCTCTTCTTTCTAAGCTTCATTCCCCGCCCCCATCTTTCTTGGTATGGCTCACATGCTTTCTTCATAGCTTCCTATGACCCGTGCAATTAAAGCCTTCATCTAGGTTTACTGCTGACACATGAGACAACTTCAATGCATTAGGAAAGTTTCCATTTTATCCAGGGGAATCCAGCCCCACTCTAACCACTTTATAGTGTGCCCAGATTTCAGTTCCCACCTGCCCCCTCTTCCAGGACCCTTGTTCAGTGCACATTCTACACAATCATAATCTTTAGGAAAAATAACTGACTTTATTATTTTTTTAAGACTCTTATACCTGTCATACATATTTGCATTTTAAAAGAGAATATAGGGTCAGATAAAGGCTTTTTAAGAGGAAACAGATTAATGCTTATTTTATATTAGACTACAAGTGAACCTTTAGAATTACGGCAGTATTTCTATTTCCAGCAAACTGGAAATCAAATTTTGATATTAGATGATTTGGTGCACATTCAGTATACAGAGCGATAAAGTCAATATGTACTTTGGTTCTTGGCTTTTATGAGTGAACAATTCAGAACACTTAGAAACAATATACTTCATTAGGATGCGTTTGCTCAAATAACTCAAAGAGGTATATTTTAATCCCAACTGTTAAAAACAATACAAAGAAGCATAGTTAATCAACAGGATAAATACATGAAATTTTAAAAAATTCTTGATTAACATAAAAGAAGCCAAAAAAATGGTAAAAAAAAAAATATATGCAACAAGGAGAAAACAAATTGTAACATGGTAGACATAACCTTAACTACATCAAAAATTACATTGCAGGTAAATAAGAGGAAAATAGGCAAATTCACATTCATATTTGCATATTTTGCCACTCATTTCTCAATAATTTATAGAAAAAAGAAGCAAAAAATAATCACCAATGATATAAAAGATTTGAGTAATGCTCTCAATTATCCTAATCTAATTGAAATTGATACTATATTATACCATCACGTGTACAATACACATTCTGTTCAAGTGCACAGGAAACATACAACAAAATATACCATATGCTTGGCCATAAAATAAACCTCAACAGAATATAAAAGATCATTCAGAGTATGTTCTCTAAATAATGGAAAGAAATTAGAAATGAACAATAATGTCATTTCTGGAAGATCATCAACTATTTGGAAATTAAATACAAATTCTAAACACACCATGGGCCAAAAGAAATCACAAGAAAATTTTAAAATATTTCAAACTGAATTTTATCTAAAAATAACATGACAAAATTTGAGGGATGCCACCAAAACAGTTATTAGAAAAACACTTATAGCTCTAAATCCTTATATTTAAAAGACAAAGGTTTAAAGTCGGTGATCTAAACAGCCATCATGAGAAACTAGAAATAAAAAAGCAAGTTAAACTAAATTAAATAGGAGAATGTAAGTAACAAAGTTAAAAGCAATAATCAGTGAAATAAAAAAGAAAAACACAAAATCAGCAAAGCCAACACTTGGTCCTTTGAAAAGACAAATGAAATTAAGAAATCCACTGCTAAACTGACCAAGGGAGCAAGAGAAAGACATAAGTTACCAATATGATGAATGAAAGAGGCGCTATCACCATGGCTGCTATAGACATTAAAAGGCTGAAAAATCAGTACTACAGAGATTTTTATTTAAAAAGAAGGCATTTTAGATGATTTGAAGAGGGTCTGGTGTGGCCCCAGTGGCTGTGGTCACTCCAGTACAGGCTGGGAAGAGGTCGAAGGCCATTTTCCGAGCAAGGACTGCGCAGACTTTGCCTCTCCTCCGAAGCCTAGTTTTCGTGTTTGGTTTCTGTGCCCCTTTTCAGAGTTGCACAGCTAACAAACTAGTAGAGAGGCTCTTTTTGCATAGCAGCAAAGATTTTTAAATGTTAGAAAATTAGCTAAGTTTTCAAATATGCGAATTTTTATAGATGAGATATATTATTTTCATCAAATAATAGAAATATTACCAGTCATATCCAGCATTTTCACTCCATAGCACAAGTTTCTTTCAAAAACTCAATAATTTCCTGGTCCACTCTTAAAATGTCACTGTACTTTGAAAGGGGAGATTAAAAATAAAATCTCTTGGAGATACTAATTATGAGAAAAATGTCTCAAACTTTGGAAAACCTTTCTTTTCCAAAATAATGCTTTTAAATGTGCATAGTTAATATCTAAGTTCAACTCCTAAATATTTCGTCACATGTAGGCAAAACATTTCTAAAGTAATATATGAAATTTGTGAGGTCAGACCACTTCTCGTTATACGTCATTTTAAGGACAACTATTTAGAAAAATCTTTACTTTTAACTAATTATATTGACTTAATGAAGCATTTTGTACACTTCTGGCTTTATTGTCTGGGCTACAATAGCTTGCTAAAAGATAGGGCAATACATGCATTTCATACATGATGCTATTTCCTCAACCTGCTCTCCATCCATTTTTTCAATGCAATCAAGATAACCAATCCACAATAATTGTAGTTGCATTCATTTTTTCTTAAAGTTTTTTTTCCTATTCTATGAATCATTTACTGTCAAGATTTCATCCAGTATATCTTCTCTTGAGTATTTCAAGAGAGTCATCATAAAAGTATTCTTTGTGTAAAATCATCATCATCATCAACATAATAATAGTAGAAATAACAACAATAATAAACAATCTAAACTTATGGTGTGAACTCGTTCTTTTCTCAAAAATCCAAAGTTCATTATCAGAAGTTATATACATCCTGCCTCATTCCAGTATATAGCCTTTGTATCATATCTTTTGGCCACACTGTGTGATTCTTTCATGTTTTCCATGCCACTGCCTCTACCTTTAATATCCTTCTCTCCTTCATCTCATATTGAAATTTGATTCGTTTCCTTTAAAATGATGTCACTTCTTCCTTTCTCTACCCTCAAAGAGCTGTAGTCATAGGGTTGTCTTACTCCTATTGTTTGATGAAATGTTTGATATGATGGAAACTAATAGGGCAACTTAAATATCTTTTCTAGTACCGTCTTCCATTGTAGCAAGATCCTTTGGGAGAGGATATTTCCAAAGTGAGTCTTCAAGAATGAATTTCAGGTGGTGTATTTATTTTTTAATTCTGTTTTTATTGAGAAAAAAATCATGCAACATAAAATCGATCATATAACTATTTTAAAGCACAATAAATAAAATACAGAAAATTAACTTGAGTATTTCATCATTATCAGTTATCCTAAGATAAGACATGTTAGAAATATCTACTTCCATTCTACTTCCCACACTAGTAATTTGATCTATTACCTGCTTTTCCAAATCTTCAGCAGTATTTTCTTGGTATCTTTTAACAGTATTTGCTGATAAAAATTGGAATTTTTTTTTATGATCATATTCCTTTCACAGTAAAACTGGCTTGCATCTCTAGTTCTTATCACATTGTGATGTCCTCTACATTCTCTTCCAGTTTCCCACAGGCTTCCAACATCCACCTCTTACTAGTGACTTTTTATAAAAGTTCTCCAACAATAGGTTTAAGACCCACCTGATGCAGTTGGTAATGCGTTAACTAAAAATAACATTTCCAAAGCTCCTATTTACAATAGGTTTGCACCCACAGAGATATGGCCTAAGTTTAAGAACATGTCTAAATTGAGGTACATAATTCAACCTACCACACATATGTTCATGCAAAAACATGAGCAAATGTTCACAGCAAGTCAATCATAATAGCCAAAAAAGTGGAAATAATCCAAGTGCCCATCAAATGAGAACAGAGAAGCAAACTGTAATGTATCTATACAATGGAATATGGTTCAACTCTAAAAGGGAATTGACGTGTTGATATAGGCTACAACATGGTTGAACCTTGAAAACATTAGGCTAAGAAACCAGACATGAAAGGCCACATATTCTACAGTCCATTCTTAAGAAATTTCCAAAGTAGCAAGTCCATTGTGACAGAAAGGGAATTAGTGATGGTTGGGATATAGGGAAATTGGGAGCTACTGATTTGTTTCGAAGGGATGTTGGAAATGCTTTGGAATCAGAAAGTATTAATAGTTGCATAATCTTGGGAATACACTAAAAACTACTGAATTGTACACTTTAAAACAGCTATATGAATAATTTTATGTTACATGAATTTTTTTCTTAATAAAAACAGGATTAAAAAATAAATACACCACCTGAAATTCATTCTTGAAGACTCACTTTGGAAATATCCTCTCCCAAAGGATCTTGCTACAATAGAAGATGGTACTAGAAAAGATATTTAAGTTGCCCTATTAGTTCCCAACATTGTAAACATTTCATTAAACAATAGGAGTAAGACAACCCTATGACTACAGCTCTTTGAGGGTAGAGAAAGGAAGAAGTGACATCATTTTAAAGGAAACGAATCAAATTTCAATATGAGATGAAGGAGAGAAGGATATTAAAGGTAGAGGCAGTGGCATGGAAAACATGAAAGAATCACACAGTGTGGCCAAAAGATATAATATAAAGGCTATATACTGGAATGAGGCAGGATGTATGTAACTACTCATAACGAACTTTGGATTTTTTGAGAAAAGAACGAGTTCACACCATAAATTTAGATTATTATTATTGTTTATTATTATTATTGCTTATTATTGTTGTTATTGCTACTATTATTATTATGTTGATGATGATGATTTTACACAAAGAATGCTTTTACAATGACTCCATTTCCTTTAAAGAATATCCGTCTTGTCTCTGAGATGTAGTAGGCAAGAACGCTTAGCTGTCCAAGAATACTATGAACTTTTTGCATCTGAGAAGATTACATTCTTACTGTACCCCAGTACTTTTATACTGTTATAATTGGGATTATCATCAGTTTTCAGGAAAAATGTGTTCAAACATTTTATACTTTCGATAGAAAAAAATTACAGGCAGCTGGGCTTTCTTACCTCATGTTTAATTCAACATCAAGACCATATTCTATTCTAGGGTGTTAAAAGCACACATTTAACATATTGGCATCCCTTGTTTCTGTTCTCCACTTCCCAGATGTCAACCTTTCAGCAAACACTTTCCCTTCAAACTCAGAATGAAATCAATTGACTGAATAACTTGAAAGTTTCCCTAAGGAGTTAGATTCCTTACATACAAGAAGATTAAGGAGAATGTAAATTATATGATTTCGCATATAAGAGAATAATTTAACAATGTAAAAGCTAGAATATGAAATAATAGGGAACACATACAATGCAGTACATTGAATCGTGGTCCCCTAAAAAGATTTGTCCATGTCCAAATCCTTGGAAACTGTTAATGTTACCACATTTACTCAAAAAAACTTGAAGATGTAGTTAAGGATCTTGAGATGAGATAACCCTGGGTTATTCAGGTGAGCCCTAAATCAAATGATAAGTGTCCTTAAAAGAGACAGAAGAGGAAGAGATACTGAAATTCAGAGAAGGCTATGTGAACACAGAGGCAGAGAGTGGAGTGATGCAGCCACAAGGAATGTCAACAGCCTCTAAAAGCTGGAAGAGGTAAGGAAAGATTCTTTTCTATTGTGGTACTTCGTTTTGGCAGCCTGAGGAAACTAAAACAGATCAGCATCTATTGCACTGTCAATTAAATAGAAAGGTGACAGTGAAAGTAGAAGATACTGTACAGGTAGTTTAGTAAATGGGTGCAGGGTCAACAAAGACAAGACAGCCACGGTTACAATCAAGGAGGTGGGGATAACAGTGAGGCTATTATATTAAACAAAGACAACTGGAGCAAAGGCAGATTTCAGGAAGGCAATGATTTTTATTCTAAGCATGTCTGTCATAGGCATCAGTGAGACATCCATTGTAGTTATTCAATAGGCAGTTATTGACTTCCGGAGAAGATGGCGGCATAGTAAGATGCGTAGGTCTTAGTTCCTCCTCAAGAACAGCTACTAAAGAAATAGAAACGGTACAGAACAGCTCCCGGAGCCACGACAGAGACCAAAAAGACAGCGTACCCCATTCTGGAACGGCTGAACCGGCTGGGAGAATCCACTGCGGTGAGATACCCGAGGGGCGCGCGCTTCCTTGGGCTGGGGTGGCTGGCGGCTGGAGTCCCTCCCTCCCTCCTTCCCCGGGCCGGCTGGGAGAATTGGATCGGAGGTCCCCCAAGCCATGGAGGCCAGCGACCAGGGTCCCTTCCACACACGTGGCTTCCCGGTCCAGCTGGGAACGTTGGATTGGCACTCCCTCAAGCCGCGGTGGCTGGTGCCCCCTGCCATGCTTGGCTTTCCGGGCTGGCTGGGAGATTTGGACCCACACTTCCCCAAGCCGCAGAGGCCGGCGCCTCCCCCCATGCACGGATTCCCGGGCTGGCTGGGAGATTTGAATTGGCACTCCCCCAAGCCGCTTCGGCTGGCGATCCTGCCCCACAGCAAGAGTTTTCCAAAGTTAAAGGAGCCACAGCATCTTTTACTGGTGGGACCCACAGACAGATGAGTGCCACGAGCACCACCTACTGGGCAGGATAAAAAAAACAGAGCCCAGAGATTTCACAGGAAAATCTTTCAACCTTCTGGGTCCCACACCCAGGGAAATCTGATTAAATGCCCAGACACCAGCAGAAAATAGTGGATCACGCTAGGAAAATTGAAGATATGGCCCAGTCAAAGGAACAAACCAATAGTTCAAATGAGATACAGGAGCTGAGACAACTAATTCTGAATATACGAACAGAAATGGAAAACCTCTTCAAAAAACAAATCAATAAATTGAGGGAGGACATGAAGAAGACATGGGCTGAACAAAAAGAAGAAATAGAAAAACTGAAAAAACAAATCACAGAACTTATGGGAGTGAAGGACAAAGTAGAAAAGATGGAAAAAACAATGGATACCTACAATGGTATATTTAAAGAGACAGAAGCTAGAATTAGTGAACTGGAGGATGGAACATCTGAATTCCAAAAAGAAACAGAAACTATAAGGAAAAGAATGGAAAAATTTGAGCAGGGGATCAGGGAAATGAATGATAATATGAAGCGTACAAATATATGTGTTGTGGGTGTCCCAGAAGGAGAAGAGAAGGGAAAAGGAGGAGAAAAACTAATGGAAGAAATTATCACTGAAAATTTCCCAACTCCTATGAAAGACCTAAAATTACAGATCCAAGAAGTGCAGCGCACCACAAAGAGATTAGACCCAAATAGGCATTCTCCAAGACACTTACTAGTTAGAATGTCAGAGGTCAAAGAGAAAGAGAGGATCTTGAAAGCAGCAAGAGAAAAACAATCTGTCACATACAAGGGGAACCCAATAAGACTATGTGTAGATTTCTCAGCAGAAACCATGGAAGCTAGAAGACAGTGGGATGATATATTTAAATTACTAAAAGAGAAAAACTGCCAACCAAGACTTCTATATCCAGCAAAATTGTCCTTCAAAAATGAGGGAGAAATTAAAACATTTTCAGACAAAAAGTCACTGAGAGAATTTGTGACCAAGAGACCAGCTCTGCAAGAAATACTAAAGGGATCACTAGAGTCAGACACAAAAAGACAGAAGAGAGAGGTATGGAGAAGAGTGTAGAAAGAAGGAAAATCAGATATGATATATATAATACAAAAGGCAAAATGGTAGAGGAAAATATTATCCAAACAGTAATAACACTAAATGTTAATGGACTGAATTCCCCAATCAAAAGACATAGACTGGCAGAAACAAGCGACTTCCGGAGAAGATGGCGGCTTGGTAGGACGCGCGGGTCTTGGTTCCTCCTCCAGAAAAGCAACTAAAGAGACAGAAATGGTGCGGAGCAGCTCCCGGAGTCACGACGGAGACCAAGGAGACAGCGTGCCCCATTCTGGAGCGGTTGAATGGGCAGGGAGAATCTGCTGTGGTGAGATACCCGAGGGGTGCGCGTTTTCCCAGCCGGGGTGGCTGGCGACTGGGGTCCCCTCCACTCACGTGGCTCCCCGGTCTGACTGGGAACATTGGATAGCGGGGCCCTCCCATCACGCTTGGCGTTTCGGGCCAGCTGGGCAGTTGGGACCGGCACTCTCCCAAGCCACGGCCGGCGACCCCCGCCTCCACGTGCGGTTTCCCGGGCCGACTGCCGTGCAGACAGACGAGCGCCACGAGTGCCACCTACTGGGCAGGAAAAGAAAAACAGAGCCCAGAGATTTCACAGAAAAACCTTTCAACCAGCTGGGTCCCACACCCAGGGAAATCTGATCAAATGCCCAGACACCAGCAGAAAATAATGGATGACGCTCAGAAAATTGAAGATATGGCCCAGTCAAAGGAACAAACCAATAGTTCAAATGAGATACAGGAGCTGAGACAACTAATGCTGAATATACGAACAGAAATGGAAAAACTCTTCAAAAACCAAATCAATAAATTGAGGGAGGACATGAAGAAGACATGGGCTGAACAAAAAGAAGAAATAGAAAATCTGAAAAAACAAATCACAGAACTTATTTGAAGAAGACATGGGCTGAACAAAAAGAAGAAATAGAAAATCTGAAAAAACAAATCACAGAACTTATGGGAGTGAAGGACAAAGAAGAAAAAATGGAAAAAACAATGGATACCTACAATGGTAGATCTAAAGAGACAGAAGCTACAATTAGTGAACTGGAGGATGGAACATCTGAATTCCAAAAAGAAACAGAAACTATAGGGAAAAGAATGGAAAAACTTGAGCAGGGGATCAGGGAACTGAATGACAATATGAAGCGCACAAATATACGTGTTGTGGGTGTCCCAGAAGGAGAAAGAAGGGAAAAGGAGGAGAAAAACTAATGGAAGAAATTATCACTGAAAATTTCCCAACTCTTATGAAAGACCTAAATTTGCAGATCCAAGAAGTGCAGCGCACCCCAAAGAGAATAGACCCAAATAGGCGTTCTCCAAGACACTTACTAGTTAGAATGTCAGAGGTCAAAGAGAAAGAGAGGATCTTGAAAGCAGCAAGAGAAAAACAATCTGTCACATACAAGGGGAACCCAATAAGACTATGTGTAGATTTCTCAGCAGAAACCATGGAAGCTAGAAGACAGTGGGATGATATATTTAAATTACTAAAAGAGAAAAACTGCCAACCAAGACTCCTATATCCAGCAAAATTGTCCTTCAAAAATGAAGGAGAAATTAAAACATTTTCAGACAAAAAGTCACTGAGAGAATTTGTGACCAAGAGACCAGCTCTGCAAGAAATACTAAAGGGAGCACTAGAGTCAGATACGAAAAGACAGAAGAGAGAGGTATGGAGTAAAGTGTAGAAAGAAGGAAAATCAGATATGATATATATAATACAAAAGCCAAAATGGTAGAGGAAAATATTATCCAAACAGTAATAATACTAAAAGTTAATGGACTGAATTTCCCAATCAAAAGACATAGAATGGCAGAATGGATTACGACCCAGCAATACCACTGCTAGGTATCTACTCAAAGGACTTAAGGGCAAAGACACAGACGGACATTTGCACACCAGTGTTTATAGCAGCATTATCTACAATTGCAAAGAGATGGAAACAGCCAAAATGTTTATCAACAGACGAGTGGCTAAACAAACTGTGGCGTATACCTATGATGGAATATTATGCAGCTTTAAGACAGACTAAACTTATGAAGCATGTAATAACATGGATGGACCTAGAGAACATTATGCTGAGTGAGTCTAGCTCAAAACTAAGGAACAAATACTGTATGGTCCCACTGATGTGAACCGACATTCAAGAATCAGCTTGGAATATATCATTGGTAACAGAGACCAGCAGGAGTTAGAAACAGGGTAAGATAATGGGTAATTGGAGCTGAAGCGATACAGACTGTGCAACAGGACTAGATACAAAAACTCAAAAATGGACAGCACAATAATACCTAAGTGTAATGTAACTAGGTTGGAACACTGAATAAAGCTGCACCTGAAATATGGTTTTTTGTTTGTTTGTTTGTGTGTTTGTATCTTTTGTTTTTGTTTTTTTCCTTTTTCCTTTTTATATATATATATATTTTATTAGTATTATTATTTTAATTCTCTTCTCTATATTAACATTCTATATCTTTTTCTGCTGTTTTGCTAGTTCTTTTCCTAAATCGATGCAAATGTACTAAGAAATGATGATCATACATCTATGTGATGATACTAAGAATTACTGAGTGCATTTGTAGAATGGAATGATTTCTAAATGTTGTGTTAATTTCTTTCCTTTTTTTTTGATTAATAAAAAAAATTAAAAAAAAAAAAGACATAGACTGGCAGAATGGATTAAAAAACAGGATCCTTCTATATGCTGTCTACAGGAAACACATCATAGACCCAAAGATAAACATAGGTTGAAAGTGAAAGGTTGGGAAAAGATATTTGATGCAAATAACAACCAGAAAAGAGCAGGAGTAGCTATACTAATATCCAACAAATTGGACTTCAAATGTAAAACAGTTAAAAGAGACAAAGAAGGACACTATCTACTAATAAAAGGAACAATTAAACAAGAAGACATAACAATCATAAATATTTATGCACCGAACCAGAATGCCCCAAAATACGTGAGGAATACACTGCAAACACTGAAAAGGGAAATAGACACAAATACCATAATAGTTGGAGACTTCAATTCCCCACTCTCATCAATGGACAGAACATCTAGACAGAGAATCAATAAAGAAATAGAGAATCTGAATATTACTATAAATGAGCTAGACTTAACAGACATTTATAGGACATTACATCCCACAACAGCAGGATACACCTTTTTCTCAAGTGCTCATGGATCATTCTCAAAGATAGACCATATGCTGGGTCACAAAGCAAGTCTTAACAAATTTAAAAAGATTGAAATCATACGCAACACTTTCTCGGATCATAAAGGAATGAAGTTGGAAATCAATAATAGGCAGAATGCCAGAAAATTCACAAATACGTGGAGGCTCAACAACACACTCTTAAACAACGAGTGGGTCAAGGAAGAAATTGCAAGAGAAATTAGTAAATATCTCAAGGTGAATGAAAACAAAAACACAACATATCAAAACCTATGGGATGCAGCAAAGGCAGTCCAAGAGGGAAATTTATGGCCCTAAATGCCTATATCAGAAAAGAAGAAAAAGCAAAAATTCAGGAATTAACTGTCCACTTGGAAGAACTAGAGAAAGAACATCAATAGGCAGTTATTAATCAGGTCCGTTGTCTAGAAAGTTAATTAACAATGCAATTTTAAATTTGAGAAATTACACAGAAGCAATATTTAAGTCTATGATAGTGTATTTGGTTATTTAGGAAGAGAATTTAGTAAGGAAAGTGTCCTCTCTTACTCTGTATTCTACACCATGCAGAAACTATGCCAAGCAAAGATCCTGGAACCCATTTTACTTGTCCCTCTCTTGCTCTTACTCCAATTTGTTTTCTCTTTGATCCTAATAGGTGTACCCATACATACTTTATAGTTTTACTTGGAGCTTGCCTTTCCAGATCTGCCAGATAGACGATAGACTATGAAACATCTCCCTAATTTTATTGAGCAGTTTAGCTCTGACTTAACTCTTACAGCAGTAGCTGCTGTATTTACTACCACAACATAATATTTACTACCACATTTCCTTTTCCTTCTTTTTTTTTTTTTTTTTTTTTTTTACCAAAAGTATTCCTTAAAGATGCTATTCATTCCATCACTGGATACTCTCTCTCTCAAGCCTATACCAGCGACATTTTGGTTTCCCAACATTTGATGAAAACCACTCTTGTCAATGCCATGAATGACTGCTATACTGACAGTTCCAAAGGTAAATTCCAAGGGTTCATTTTTCTTGACCTTCTTGAAGAACATTCCAGGGTTGTTCATTCTCACAAAACTCTCTTTATTTGGTATCCTGGAGGGACACTTCATTGGTTTCCTCCTCTCTCATTGCCCTTGATTTTCAATAACCTTCATGAGATTCTCCTTTTTCAAATAAGTGCTCAGTTTGGGGACCTCGTCTTCCTCTTCACCACTCTTCTCTTCTCTATCTGTATTCAATGCCTGATTCTTTCATCCAGACTCATCACTTGAAATACCATTGTAAACTGACAACTCCTAGTTTTATTCATTACTTAACCCATATCCAATTTCCTATTTAACAGCTCTACTCATATGTCTCAGATTAAGCACCAGACAAGGGCTTCCTGAATATCATTAGTAATCCTTTCCCATTATGCACTTTCTTTTACTTCAGAAAAATTCTAACAATCTGTCATTTTAATATAGATGTTTTCTCCTGTCTTTCAGAGTTTAAGCACCATGAGGGCAGAGAATTTCTTGTTTTGGTCACCGCTTTACCCTTATTTCGTAGGCTTGTCTCTTTCTCAGAGAGGATACTCAAGAATTTGTTGAAGAAATGAATGAACAAGAAGAGTATAGCTGGTGTGAATTAATATAAAAGATGTAATGATTGTTAAGAGGCCGCTGGTGACTTCAGAAAGTTCAGTGGGATAATATGAGAAGAAATTAGGAGCTATGAAGGTTTATATGTGGACATGATTCCAGAGTACATGGAGATGTAACTTTGAGAGTACAGAGTAGATTATTTTAGATAGGATAAAGGATAATTTGAGAAAATGGATTTGCCAATTTGTTTAATTATTTAAATTTATAAATGATTTATTTCTTATTGTTTTAGTTTCCCGCACATTTTTTTTAGTTGGCTAAAAACAATGGGAATTTATTGGCTCACATTTTTGAGGCTAGGAGAAGTCCAAAATTGAGGTATCAGCAAGGTGACACATTCTCAACACTGTGCTATTTGGGGGCTGCCTGCCTGAAATACTTGGACCTTATTTTTTCTGTCACATGATGATGCACATGGCAGTATCTTCTTTATCTTCTGTGTTCTGTTGACTTCTGGCTTCTGAATGCTCCTGGAGCTTTTCTTTCCATGTCCAATTTCCTTTGCTTATAAGGATTCTAGCCACATGGATTAAGGCCCACGCTCATTCAGATCGGGCACACCTTAGCTAGTAGCATCTACAAAGTTCCTGTTTACAAATAGGTCCATATTTATAGGACCGGGAGTTGGAATCTGAATATACATCTTGTGGAGAACATAAATCAATCCACCACATTTGTCATATTGGAATACTATAGCTATAACAAAACATTAAAATGTCAGGTGTACAAACATTATTTTGAATATTTCATACCCAGGAAACCCATGGAACATTTTTCAATGGGAATATCCTTATAAATCTCTCTTCAGTGCAAATTTACACACTAATCCAAGATTCCAAGCTCTAGAAACTTAGCAAAATCTTATGTAAGAATCCTTGACCTTAGTATATAGAGAACTAACTCCCATTGATTCTCTTTAATGAGAATTGAGTGACACCATGAACATGTCTCAGCTCAGAAGCGCAGATCAAGACATATAATGTGGTAATTCAGTCACACAGGAAATTTAATATGTATAAGAAGGATGCAAATTAC